>NC_056751.1:320953174-321148174 GCF_019279795.1 Protopterus annectens
TCTTCTTCACCTCTCTTCCACACTCATCATTACTCTGAACTGTTGATCCCAAGTATTTAAACTCATCCACCTTCGCCACCTCTGCTCCCTGCATCCTCACCATTACTCTATTCTCCACACATATATTCTGTCTTAGTCCTGCTGACCTTCATTCCTCTTCTCTTTAGAGCATATCTCCACCTCTCCAGGGTCTCCTCCACCTGTTCCCTACTCTCACTACAGATCACAATGTCATCTGCAAACATCATAATCCATGGGGAATCCGGTCTGATCTCGTCTGTCAACCTGTCCATCACCACTGCAAATAAGAAAGGGCTCAGGGCTGTTCCTTGATGTAATCCCACTTCCACCTTAAACGCATCTGTCACTCCCACCGCTGTCACACTACCCTTGTACATATCCTGTACCACCCTTACATACTTCTCTGGCACTCACGACTTCCTCATACAGTACCACAACTCCTCTCTAGGCATCCTCTCATATGCTTTCTCTAAGTCCACAAAGACACAATGCAACTCCTTCTGACCTTCTCTGTACTTCTCCATCAACACTCTTAGGGCAAATATCACATCTGTAGTGCTCTTTCCTGGCATGAAACCATACTGATGATCACTAATCATCACCTCCTTTCTTAACCTAGCTTCCACTACTCTTTCTCATAACTTCATGCTGTGACTGATCAATTTAATCCCTCTGTAGTTACTACAGCTCTGCACATTACCCTTATTCTTAAAAATCGGTACCAAAACACTTTTTCTCCATTCCTCAGGCATCCTCTCACTTTCCAAAATTTCATTAAACAATCTAGTTAAAAACTCCACTGCCATTTCACCTAAACACCTCCATGCTTCCACAGGTATGTCATCTGGACCAACAACCTTTCCATTCTTCATCCTCTTCATAGCTATCCTTACTTCCTCCTTGCTAATCCACTGCACTTCATGATTCACTATCTGCACATCATCCAACCTTCTCTCCCTCTCATTCTCTTCATTCATCAGCCCCTCAAAGTACTCTTTCCATCTGCTCAACACACTCTCTTCGCTTATGAGTATGTTTCCCTCATTATCCTTTATCACCCTTACCTGCTGCACATCTTTACCAGCTGGGTCCCTCTGTCTAGCCAATTAGTACAGGTCCTTTTCTCCCTCCTTAATGTCCAACCTTTCATACAACTCTTCATACGCTTTATCCTTAGCCTTCGCCACCTCTCTCTTTGCCATGCACCTCATCTCCTTATACTCCTGTCTACTTTTTTCATCTCTCTGACAATCCTACTTCTTCTTTGCCAACCTCTTTCGCTGTATACTCTCCTGTACTTCCTCATTCCAACACCAGGTCTCACACTGTTGACAAATTGACTAGGCAATATAAAGTGATTACAGACTATAGAGGAGGATATAGTCAAGTTCTGAACAAGGACATAGCCAGTGAGTTTTAAAGTATAGCTTAAGGATTTTTTTGAACTGAGTAAGAGAGGGTTCACAAGTAAGATCAGCAGGAAGACAGTTCCACGTTTTGCCAACAGAGTTAGCAAACAGAGAGTCCCCAGCAGGGATGTTTGAACCAGTAGTTTATTAGAAGAGCAAAGTGACCTCAGGTTGCTATAAGGGTTGATGATATTTTTAAGTGCAGGCGTATTATGAGTATTTGGTGGTTGACCATATCGAAGGCCTTGGAGAGATCTAAAAAAAAAGGGCTGAGGAAAGCATGCTATTATTTTAGTTATGGTTTATGGTGTTAGACAAGGATAGGAGGGCTGAGGTGGTACTGTGGTGTGGCCTAAAACCGTGCTGAGAGTTAGCCAACAGCTTATTCTGGGTAAGATAATGCATAAGTTGTTTATGGACACACTTCTCCATAATTTTAGCCAGTGGTCACAGAATAGCTATGGGTCTAAAGTTTGACAGTTCAAATGAGATGCCTCCTTTATGGAGTGGTATTACATGAGATATTTTCCAAATGGAGGGGGTGGTGGCTTCAGATAAGATTCTGTTGATTATGATAGAGATGGGGTATACTATGGCATCTGCTGCTTTTTGCAGATACTCTGGTGGGAGGAGATCAGCTGCTACAGTAGTTGGTTTTAATTTCTTAATTAGAGATCTGATAAGTGATGTAGAAACAGGCTGAAAGCTAAAGGAGAGTGGGGTATTGGCTGTGGCAGAATTTGGGTTGGAGCAGGTGGGTGTCAGTTGGCTGGCTAGGGACTGGATAGTCTCTGTGAAGAAACTATTGAAGGTATTTGCAGTATCCTCTGGATACAAGCTGATGAGGTAGTAGTGGAGGACTGTCCTGGGTGAAGAAGTTTATTTATTCCTGCCCAAAACGTTTGAGGTTTGTTTTGATTTTTTTGTTGAAGATGGTAGTAGAAGTTTTTTTTGTTTAGTATAATAGATTTTTTTGTGTGATTCCTTAGCTGTCAGTATCTCAGTTGATCTAGTGGGTTTTTTGTAGCATGCCGTTTGTCCCATGCCTTATTTCTAGCTATGATTTTAGATTTGGTCTCTTTTGACAGCCACAGGGCAGTTTTTGTTTTGATTCTAATGGAGCGAGCAGGAGCCTGAGGATCAAGAACAGTAAGGAATATGGAATTAAAGTATGCTACCGCATCTTCCAGTGAAAGATGCTTTAGGATTGACCAATTACAAGCTTTAAGTTCATTTTGAAAATTGGTGGAGTTGAAATTCTTATTATTTCTGATGGTTTTAAAGGTGGTCTGCTGGGGGTTGTACACCATGTACTTGATAATGTACGTAAGTAAGTGGTCACTTAGGTCATCTGGGGGGGGGTCCCCGACTTGTACATATAGGGGCAGCTGTTCATAAGTATCCAATCTAATATACTGTCTTTGTTAATGGGTTTGCCTATCCTGGTGGGAGAGGATATGAGTTGCATAAAACCGTGTGGATTGACATGGGTTATAGGAGATTCTGAGGAACAGGTGTTCCAATCAATATTAAAATCTCCAAGCACCATAGTTTCTTGGGGGTAGGTACTGGATAACAAGTGGAAGATATCCCCTAGGGTGTTTGTATTATTACATGGGGGAATGTAAATGCAGACAATGTTTATGCATTTGTTATTGTTAATCTGCAGTTTGGTAATAAGAATTTCTGCATTATTAAACTGGGGTGGCTGTAGGGAGATTGTAGTAACATCTAGTGTATATTTATAGAGTACAGCTACCCCACAACCCTTCTTAGTAGTACGATCTACTCTAAGTATGTCGTACCCTGGTAGTATTACCTCACTGTCTTTAGTTATCGGATTTTGCCAGGTCTCCGTAAGACATAATACATCGAGGGAATAAACTGCTAATATGGCATGCAGATTATGGACCTTATTGTTTATGCTTCTGATATCTAGTTGGCAGGTCAGGAGAGAATTAGGGGGCCTACTAGCCAGTGTTATGTTAGAAGGAATATTAGTTTGGGAACTGGAATCAGCAGGTGGGGATGGGCAAGTGTTTGGGTGGATGTCTCCATCCATTGTCAGGCTGTACTGTAAGCTAACTATGAGTTTCATAATTTTGTTTATAAATCTTTGGTAATGTTTAGTTTTGGGGCTGATATACCTGGGTCTAATCGGTTGGTAGTTTTTAAGAATGGTGGGGCCAGGTATGTGGGGAATTATGAAGTGGCCAGCATTGTTTGATATTGATGTAGTGATAGTTTTGGATTTTGGGTAGTGGAAACCTAGGTAGGGCTGATTTTTATAGGTGCTGAGGAAATATGGAATGAGTAACAGAGGTAACAGTGAAAATAGCAGTATTTTGAAGAATAACATAGCTGATAGGTTGGTACTAGGCTATCGGCCCTAGGGCCTATACAAGCCTTGCCATAACAATTCCCTGGATATTTCTTCCCACAATATTTACTTCCCTGGACCCCTGTCTAGCCTGGCTGGGGCATTATGTTTGAAATGTATTTGGAGCAGGAGTAAATTAAGAAGACTAGGAAGCTTAGTGGCAGGTGTGGAGGTGGTTTGATCTAGGAGGTTATCTTTGATGGGTTATAGTGGCGTGGGCTGTGGTTTTTAGAGCTATACATTTAGCAGCACTGGGGGTGGGTGAGATTTGGAGGCAGGATGGGGCATGGAGCAAGCCCGAACACAGCAAGGGCGAGTGGAGCAGGACCAAACCACAAGGTACCTGATTTCTGTGCATGCAAGGTAAGTAATTGTAAACTGTTATATTTTATTTCTCTAGTTTTATACTGCAAACGTTATATTTTATTTCCCTAGTTTTATACTGTAGATTGACAGTACACACTTGGGGAGGTAAAAAAGATTATATTTGCCACTAGCAGCTCTTTAACTAGTGACCAAATAATTAGCTAAAAACAACACTAAGAAATTCCTGAGGTCTAATGGCTTACCAGTGAGCAGAATTCAACTGCTGATGAGCACTTGTGTCCTAATAGGAGACTAGTAATTTAAAGATGGCTCCATAAACAGGAGGAGTCTAATATAGACTTAGTATTGGGGATGGGGGTAGCAAAAAGGGTGTGAACCAGATGCAACGCAAATAAACCAGAGAGGCAAGCAGTAGAAAACTATGAGTGAAGGCCTCAGAGGGGGTGAGTAGTAATATAAACTCTACTTGTAAAGTGACGGAGAGAAAAAACAGCAAAGTTTATTAAGGTTGGGAGTGTGTCTTCACATTGACTTGCTTATTAGTAGCCAGTTTATGCACAGATTAAAGTAGGGAGATACATTAGCAATGAAGGGGAATGTACAGAAATGCAAATAAAAGGTGGGGCTCAAGTGATACAAAACTAAGGCAAACAGCAGTGACAGGGCTGCTTGAGGGTTAGGTTTTAATCACAGAGAATAGGAAGGAACTGAATTAAGTGTATACTGCCTAGTGGACGTTTAAGATTACTACACAAGCTGAGGGAGGATACAAGGCTCAGTCAGTATTATTAGCACACTGAGAACTACTTAGTAACACAGCTAATTTTAAAGCTTCACTATCATAACACATACATGTAGAATGCCTGGGTAGACTGACCTTGCTCTTCAGGCTCAAAGGGTATACCCTTGGTTTAGTTTTAAAGACCTGATTTCTTCCTAGACTGTATGGGTAGGGTGGTAGCCGTGGACTGCAGAGTTGCCCGAGTGTGCTGTGAAGAGAGAGAAAAAGAGAGGGTGAAGGTAGTAGAATGAATGAAGAGCAAAAAAAGACCAGAAAAAGGCTACAAGCCTGCAGACCCTTGCATCATCTGGGACAAGACTGTGGATCACCAAACAGGCTGTGGCCTGCATATCTTCTTGGGATTGGTGCTAAAACTAGCCAGTTTGTTTTAGTTTCAGCACTCAAAACTGTTTCCTTGTGCTCAACACTTGTTCATAAACTCATTGTAAGCACTAAATAAACCACAAATTACTACAGCACTTGACTTTCCTCACTTGTCAAGAGGAAAACAGTTCTTAGTACTTAAATTAATAAGCACTTATCCAGGCATGACCATGGGTCAGCTCCCGGTGTTTTCTCCTGTCCACCTGATGAATCTGGGCATCTTGGGGCAATTTAGCAATTGCCTCATGTACACTGCCAACCCTCTCCTCCTACCACCCAACACTACAACCTGTGAGAGATGCACTTACATAGCCAAACTGGAAGCCAAGCTCTCGCCAGCCAAGACTGGACTAGACAGTCAAGAAGAGAAGGTCAACACCTGTACCGCACCACACAATACATAGCCCTTCAGAACCCACACTACCAAAACCCACACATAGAAACACAAAGCACACACCCACATTCACAGAGGTTCTCAATAAAAATCTGCCCAAGCAACAGAGACCTCCCAAGCTGAAACACAGACAGCCACTACCCAAATGACGCACAGCCCACAAAATCAGTGTGCCACTCAATGTCAGCCCATAAGGCAAAACAATGTACCCAACACACTAGTCATAGGTGACTCAGGCACACTGATGTCCCACTTACCAGGCTAAACAAGGAGAAAGTTACTGTCAGCTGCCAGGATCTGCCACATAACGCATGCACTCAGGTCACTCCACAACAAGTACAAATATGACTATGTCATTGTCCATGTTGGTGTGAATGACCTGAGACGTACCTCCCTGGACTACATGAAAAAAGACATGGAGGAGCTCTCAGCTCTTGTAGCCCAGGCAGGCATGACCCTAGCCCAGAGTAGCATCCTGCCATCGCCTAGAATGATACCACAGTACAAGGGCAAAATGATTGACTTCAACAAATGGCTAAGTTTCTGGTGTCATTCTAAGGGAATCCAGTATCGGTCTGCCTGGGACGACATGGTCGACATTAGTGTTTCGGTCCAGGTTAGGTGACTGAAAGGTGTGGTATGAATTATATCCTGGTAATGCAGGGGTGCTCTGGAGCCTTGAACCAGGTCTCTGTCACTGCTCAATTGTCGATGTTCTCCATTTTTAAGGAGTGCCTCAAGTGAGTGCATTTTGAGGTTTAGACTTCTAACACTGAGTAGTATTACCCTCATAGTTTGCTTGCTTGTACCTGTTACGGTGGTGAATTTAGCATTTGAACCTTGCCTAAAAAAGGCACGATACGGATGGCAAGAGCCTTAGCCAGTATCTGGAATCCCAGGGGCAACAGGTGCAGGCCATCTCTGGCAAAGCATTGTGGTCTAAGTCTGCTGTTATCTCTGAGAACATGTTAGGAGTTCTTGATTTGGACACAGGGAATTAAACAATAGGTGTCAGGTGAAGTGAAAATGTCCACATTCAGTTTAATGAGACAATAACTACTACACTGTTTTAGCTGGATCCTAAAAGAATTTCATTGCCTTACATGAGAAGCTTAGGTGACAAGACTGTTTAAATATACGCATTAAATGAATGGATACATTTTAAGCAGGGTACTGCACTAATTGCAAAGGGTTAATTTTAGTTATTGCCAGAGTGAATCCTGCAAAGAATTTGATTTTTTTTTTTAATTTGTTGTGGGTGTGATGACTGGTGGGTGTTTTTATCTAGGAGGTGATGATGCCTGCCACTTCATACGGATTCACATTTGTTTTAGAACTGGTGATACAGAATGGTTGGATGACAATTTAGTGCAGTCTGTTTTTTTTTTTTTTAATTTTTACACTGTATACACTTTATGGTTGGTGAGATGAGATGCATGGACTAGAATTAGTGGACTGTGTGGAAAGGACCCTTTGTAATTCGTTTGGAAAACAACAAGTTGTGTAGAATGAGACATCTATTTTACCAGTTCATAAACCATGCTTATACTACATAGCTACTGGACATTACAGGTAAGTACAGATTTTTATGTTTGAGATACTATTATTTAAACTGTGATGAATTAGTAATGTCATCCATTTTATTTGATGTAATTGTCGATGGAGCAAAGACGCTTGGATTATCAATTTAGTGCAACTCTTTTTGCAGCATTTTATGTTTCCAGTGGTACAATGTTTTGTGCTCCCAGTTTCATTTTTTCTTTACAAGTTGTTAGTTTTTAAGTGCACATTATTTGTCGAATAATGTTAGTGTGTGGTTGATATTCCCCACATTCTATAAGTTTTTTTTTTTATTATTATATTCAATTTCTATTTGCTGAATATATTTAGGTGAATCATTTATTTCTGGCAGGAGGAATTTGTTTCAGGCTTTGTGTTCATTTAAATACTTGTGCCAATCATTCTATGTGACTTTTTAGAAGGATCAATTGGTCTACTTGTATGCATACGTAAATTTTATTTTAACATTTGTTTACTGGGATAATCTGACTGGACTATATTTGTCCTTTTTCACTGGAGGCCCAGGGAGAAAAGCTCCACAGGAAAAAAAAGACAATACAATAGAATATAAAATAATATACATAGTGCAATATTATTTCATAAAGAAAAGAAAAAAAAACAGAACAGCAACCTTGGCACTCTCTGCAACTACAGTCTAAATACTGGCTTTGTCCCAGCAGAGTGAAAAACTGCAACAGTAATTCCCTTGCACAAAGGGTGTTCATCAACCGACCCTGGGAACTATAGACCCATAAACCTATCTGGCCTTATCTACAAGCAGATGGAGAGAATCATCATGGACCTTATCAACAAAAACATAGTTAACCTTCAAACTCTTGACCCCGACCCAATTTGGCTTTGTTAAGGGTAGATCATGCTCATTAAACCTGGTGGACTTCTTCAAGAATGTCTCCAAAGCCCTGGATGAAGGCAAAACAGTACATACAATCTATCTTGACTTAGCCAAGCCTTTTGACACAACCCCCCACTAAGGCATCATTGAAAAACTCACCCAGCTGGGAATTAACCCATATGTCACTAGATGGGTAGCCAACTGGCTCACCAACAAAACACATACAAAGTTGGGGATTCCACCTATACTAGCAGACCAGTTACCAGTGGTGTACCACAAGGATTTGTGCTAGGCCCCCTACTGTTTGGAATCTATTTCTCAGAAGTTCAGGAAAAATAGATGGTCTGTGGCTTACCAAGTTCCCCGATGATTGCAAACTGGGTGCAATCACTGATTCACCCAACGATGTTGACATACTACAAAAAGGGACAAATGACTGGTTCTAAAGCCATGGACTTAAATTAAACACACAAAAAATGCATTATTATTGCTTTTGGCAAAGGGGAAGCCCCTGCAAATTGCAATATTAACAGTAGCCCCCTTAGCTTAGTGGTGAGAGACTTGGGAACACTCATTGACAGCAACCTTAACTTTAATCACCATGTGTCCACAGTGGTAAGGAAGGCCTTCTACATTGCACTTTCAAAAGTAAGGGCATTGCATCCAGAGCTAAAGATGTTGTAACTCCCCTGTCCTCATCCCTCATTAGACCACTGATAGAGTACAATGCTCCCTTCCTTATGTACCTCACCAGACACCTGGCCTGCAGCAGCTAGAAAGACCTCGGAGGTTTCTCACCAAGAAAATTCAAGGCCTTCAGAACATGACCTATATGGACAGACTGAAGGCCCTGTCACTGTACTCAGTATCTCATAGGCTGCTGAGAGGCGACTTGTGCCTGGCCTACAGAGCAGTCTTGGACGCTGCCCTAATGAAAATGATGCACATCCGCAAGTCATATGGGAAAAGATTCACTTGCTCTAAGGATCTTAACCTAGCCTATGACATTAACAGTGCATGCTGGAGAGAGAGATATGTCTCCCAGAGATTGCCACTCCTCTGGAGCAAACTCCCAATTCAAGTAAAACAGAGCTCCTCAATGACCCTATTTAAGCGTAACTTAGACAACTGGATGGGAGACCATAAATTTACCCCAGGGGTGTCACCTATGTCCCTCTTGGATAAGGGCAGTCAGTGCTGATCACAGACTCGCCCTGCAAATACAGACCATACAACTTGGGCAATAAGGGTATAACATGACTAGGCTTTAGGGCCAATAGCCTAGTAACTTCCTATGAATCTGTGTGTGTGTAACTAAGTACGTCTCTATATATGTGTGTGTGTAACTATGTATGTCTCTATATGTGTGTGTAACCATGTACATTTCTATATGTGTGTGTGTGTAACTGTGTACATCTCTATATATATGTGTGTGTATGTGTGTTTGCATGTATATCTATATCTATCTATATATATATATATATATATATATATATATATATGTGTGTGTGTGTGTGTGTGTGTATATATATATATATATATATATATATATATATATATATATATATATACACACACACACACACACACACACATACACACACACACACGTGTGTGTTGCCTATATGTGTGTGTGTGTGTGTGTGTGTGTGTGTGTATACATACATATATATACACACACACACACACATATATATATATATATATATATATATATATATATATATATATATATATATATATATATATATATATATATATATATATATATATTTACAAAAAGAATGTAAGGCATAACAAATCTTCCTTACAGAGAGGGCCTTAAAGCCCTTTCCCTCTGCTCATTCTCCTACAGATGGCTCTGGGGTGATCTATGCCTGGCTTACAAGGCATCCACAAACCCCACACCTCAAGGTCCATGATGATTCTCTCCATGTGCTTGTAGATAAGGCCAGTTAGGTCAATGGGACCAGACGGTGTCCCGGGCTGCATCCTACAAGAAGAGCTAAACCCAAACATAAAACTACTGTTCAATCTCAGCCTTACTACAGGATATGTACCCAAAGAGTGGTGTACAGCAACAGTGGTCCCTCTCCACAAAGGTGGTGCCTCAACGGATCCTGGAAACTATTGGCCCATAAGCCTGACTAGCTTGGTCTGCAAAGCTATGGAAAGGATCATCATGAACCTCATAAATAAAGATATTGGGGACCTACAGACACTGGATCCTACCCAGTTCGGCTTTGTCAAGGGCAGATCCTGCCTCTTAAACCTGGTCAATTTCTTTGAAACAGTCACCAAGGCCATTGACGAGGGGAAGGTGGTCCACACAGCCTACCTGGACCTCGCAAAAGCCTTCGATACAATACCCCACTCGGGCATTATAGATAAGCTCACCAGCTTAAATATAAACCGCTATGTCACTAGATGGGTTGCAAACTGGCTCAAGGACAGAACCCACATGGTTAGAATTGCTGGAGCCATGTCAGACTCCAAACCAGTTACAAGTGGCTTCCCACAAGGCTCAGTCCTGGGACCTCTCTTGTTCGGTATATATTTCTTGGAGGTACAGGCCAACATGGAAGGACTGTGGCTGACTAAGTTCGCAGATGACTGCAAACTGGGCGCCATAATCGACTCTCCAGCTGACACAAGCATCCTCCAAAAGGGACTCATAGAAACAGACAACTGGTACCAGAGCCATGGCCTCAAGCTAAACACCAAAAAGTGTATAGTCATCCCCTTTGGCAAAAACAAAGTGCCCACAAATTACCACATAGGTGGTAATCCATTAAGTACAGAAGAAGTAATTAGGGACCTGGGGACCCAAGTTGATAGCAATCTCTCATTTGACAACCACGTGGCCAAAGTGGTTAGAAAAACATTTTATATAGCCCACCTAATCATGAAGGAATTCACATCTAGATCAGGGAGGTCATTGTCCCTCTTTACTCATCCCTCATCAGGCCCATAATTGAGTACAATGCCCCTTTTGGGATGTACCTTACCAGACACCTGCAGCAACTGGAAAGACCCCAAAAGTACCTCACCAAGAGGATCATAGGGCTCAAACAGATGCCATATGCTTCCCGGTTAAAGAAACTCCAGCTCTACTCAGTGGCATACCGCCTTCTCAGAGGTGCTCTGTGCCTGACGTATAAAGCAATGTCCAACCCGGAATTAATGGACATGCTGCACCTCAGAAAATCCAAATCCCATCGAGCCACGCGCTCGAGAAACTCAGCACTGAAATAAATAGGACATGCTGGAGGGACAGATTCATAACCCAGAGGCTCCCTTCACTCTGGAATAAAATCCCAGTCCAGACAGAGTCACTCATTGACTCTATTCAAGAGGAATCTTGATGAGTGGATGGGAGATCGTAGGTTTACACCGGGTATCACTTCTGTGTCACTGTTAGACAGAAGCACAGAATACTAACCTCGAAAAAGGGCATAGCAAAATTAATTTAAAATGGGTGGCGAAAGCCAAACACTCTCTGGCTAGGCTTATAAATGCCCTAGGGCAGATAGCCTAGTATGAACCTATGAATGATGTGCATATTTGTAAGGCAAACAATACCAGAAATACAAGGTACAGGGACCTGAATTTTTGTCTGTGACTTCAACAGAACATACTGGAGAGTCAGGTATGAGTCCAGAGACTGCCCCTGCTATGGAACAGGCTTCCCAACCATGTGAAGCCCAGTTTGTCTTTTTTTTTTCAATTTGAGCACAACCTAGACCAGTAGATGGGCAATAGGAAACGTACACTGAGCCTGGCACCCATGTCCCTTTTAGATAGAGGCAGCTTATAAATCACTGGCCCACTGTGTCCTGTTTGAATAGAGAATATCATTATTCTTTCAGTAAAACTTGGCTAGGCTTAGAAAGGGCCCCAGGGTCATTAGCCTAATACCAAATTATGAATCTATGAATACATGAATATGTCTAACATATATATATATATATATATATATACACAGATTCACACACACACACACACACACACACACACACACACACACACACACACACACACACACACACACATGTTTGTGTGTGTACATGTGCGTGTACATGTGTGTGAGGAGTGTTTTAACTGTCTTATGTAGTGGTATGTTATGGGAACAGCTTTTTTAATTTAAGATGCAGGTTACAGTTAGAGGTAAGGTTACACATATTATTTAAGTGAGGCATGGAAGCTTTGTTGGCTATAATGAATCCAGTAGTCCAAAACCTCTTATACATCCAGAAATCAAACAATCCAGCTAATACTAGGGCCATAGTTCTAAATTCACTGCAACAAAAAAGTAAAACATGGTGGAGGAATAGGTTTATAACATGCTGCTTATCCACTTCTCTGGAACAAACTAACTCTCCAAGTTAAGCAGTGTGACACACTGTCTGCTTTTAAAAAGGATAACTAGAGACAAGAATTGGCTTAATTGTTTGGAGGTGGGTATGCTGTTTTACGACATGATATGTGCCACCTTCTACTCAGTTTGGAACTTACAGTCATGATGGAAGGTTGGGACAAGAGTTTAGTGCAGAATTTTTATAAACTGCTACTTGTTTAAGAATTTTACTTTTTTTAGCTGGTGACAGCGGGATTATAGATGACTGTCATTATTTGCTTTAGGTGACTTGAATTTTCCAGTAAGTTTTACAGATAATGACATTATTCTGTTGTTTAAGCTGTATGCAGAGTTTGTGTAACTCGGAGAAGCAGTTAGCTTTGTAGGAGATGGCTGTTAGAAGAATTAATGGGACTTGTTTAGACTGCACACTCGGACATTACAGGTAAGAGAACACTTTTGTGTTTGGGAGATTATTTAAACTGTGAATTATTGATGGCATATCTTGTGTTTGGTGAAATTACTGGAGAATTTTAAGTAGAAAGTATATATATTTGGTGCACTTGTTTCCATGTTGTATGGTGTAAATAGTGTAAAGTTTTGTATTACAGGTATAATTTTTTAAAGGTTTCTAGTTTCACTGCACTCTGTGCAGTTATTTCTGTGTGTGTGTGTGTGTGGGGGGGGGGGGGGGGGGCTGGCTATTTTTTTCCATGAGTGATTGGGAGTCTTTTGCTTTGCTCTGCAGGACTTTAGCTCATCTGAGAGCATGTGGTCATCGTTGAAGGTTTTTGTGTCTTATTAGTTAGTTTTTTTTTTTTTTTTACACTATTGTGTTTTCCTTTTGTGGATAGTTACAAAAAGTTTAGAACTAGTTTTCCTGAGAGGTTGTGAAACCTGAGTTCTGATTTCACCTCCTGGTACTGTATGTAGTAGTAATTATGGCCATGTTTTATCGCTTAGATACTGAGTAGGTTTTCTTGCTGGCTCAGATGAAACAGCAGTACACTTCACACAAACCATGGCTCCAGTAAGATATTGTGGTACATGCTTACAAGCCTACTGAAGGATGCTACAGGTTAGTGTAAATGTTTATGTTTTGAGAGATTATTTAAATTCTCTTTATTTATGTCAGCTTTTGAATTTAGAGTGCAAGTTGTAGGATGAAATAAGTATAAATTTTGTATTTAGTGTATTTTTGTGCCACGTTTTGTGCATAAGTAATATGTGCATAGGTTTACACTAGACTAATGGACACCATGTCTTTACAAGCCTGGCCATGCAACCCAACCCAGTTTTATCCTCGAGTTCTTTGGCCACCTACATGGTGGAGTATGTTAGTAAAGAGAGAGCTAAGGGTTGTGTGGGGGGATATGTTAGTTGAGGATTAATTTACTTATTATTGACCTCTGTCCATCAGACACATGTGAGCCAGGCTGGGGGGTGCATTTATTGTGTCCAGTCCAATGATTACTGTTCCTTTTAAATAGGGTCAGGGGATGAACTTTGCTTCACGTAGATGGGGAGTTTATTCCATAGCATGGAGATCCTTTGAGACACATAGCAGTCTCTCCAGCAGGTTCTATTTATGTCACAGGCAAAGTTCAGGTGTTTTGATCTACTGTTTCTGGTATATGTGTTGCAAATGTGCAAGATATCCATCACAGCTGGATCTGAGGATGCTTTATATGCCAGGCACAGATCATCTCTCAGTAACCTGTAGGAGACTGAGTACAGATATAGGCCTTAAGGTGATCTGGACAGTGTATTTGGGTATTCTTACCCTGGATTCTCCTGATGAAGAACCTCTGAGGGCATTCCAGCTGCTGCAAGTGCCTGGCTAAGGACATGCCAAAGGGGGCACTGTACTCAATAATGGGTCTGATAAGGGCTGAGTATAGTGGTACTGTAACTTCCCTGGACTTGGATGCCATAAAAAGAAGTTATGTACTCACCATAACATTCCATGTTGGTAGTCCATCTCACCCTTCATTTTTACGTATGGGTTTGGAGCCGATCCTTGGCTCCGACTTGGTCGATTTATAAGCTTGAAGACTTCTGGTTGGCTCGTGGCTAAGCAGATATCCCATAGTGCACCAGTACAAACCCCAGATCTTGATTGCTGCTGACTAGAAGAAATGACCATAACAGACAAACCAATACTAAAGGGTCTCCAACCAACGATAACCAAAATATTAATATCTCCAGATTCTTCCACGATGGGGGCAGGAGGGCAGGTTGGTAAAAATGAAGGTGAGATGGACTACCAACATGGAACAATATTGTGAGTACATAACTTCCTTATGTTGTGTAGTCCAATCTCACCTTCATTTTTAAGTATGGGACAGCGTCCCTAGCACCTTATTCTTGGGTGACTCAATGGAAAATACTCCTGAGCACCGTGGAGCCAAAGGATGCTCTACCCCTGGTAGCTAAATCCAATTTGTAATGTGTAATAAAAGTGTGAGGGGTAGCCCACGTAGCTGCTGCACAAATATTATCAAGTGGGACCCTAGCTTGAAAGGCTGAAGAGGTAGACAGAGACCTGGTAGAATGAGCCTTGATCTTGAAGGGTAAAGGTCTGCCCTCTGAACTGTAGACAAAGGCTATGCAACTGGAAATCCAATTAGATAGTGTCACTTTAGAAACTGGTAAGCCCAATCTGGACTCAGAAAAGGAAATGAATAGTTGATCTGATTTCCTAAACTCCTTGGTCCGATGCAAATAAAAACATAGTCGTCTATGAATGTCTAGCTGATGAAACCAATATTCAGCTGCATTACAGGGATTAGGGAAGAAAACTGGGAGTTCTATGGATTGATTTAAGGTGGCGTGGGAACAAACTTTGGGGACAAAGGAAGGGTTAGTACGCAGTGAGACCCTGTCTTTATGAAAGATCAAATAAGGTGGCTTAACAGACAAGGCTTGTAACTCCTAGTAACCGTCTAGCTGATGTGATAGTCACCAAAAACAAAGTATTCCAAGACAAAAATTTCAATGAAGATGAGTGAGAAGGTTCAAACGGGGAAGATGTCAGTTTGGACAACACATAATTTAAATCCCAAGAAGCCACAGATTCTTGGAGCGGTGGCCTCAACAGAGTGGCTCCTTTCAAAAAGGTCTTGCATAGCTTATGAGACATTAAACTGGTATCTTGAAACCCTAAATAAATTCCAAAATCACAGGGATAGAAGCAATGTAGGGAACTACATTCATTTTCTGTACCCAAATAGACAATCTTTTCCATTTACTGCCATACAGTCTCCTAGTTGAAGGTTTATGGGAGGACATAAAAATATGTGACACTGGGGAAGATACATCATGAAGCCTGACTAGGGATGCAACTGGAGCAGCCATGCTGTCAATTTGAGGGTGTGGATTGAGGGATGTAGCGAACCTGACATGTGAGTCAACAGATCTGGAGCTGGGTCCAGAATCCAAGGATCACCCAGGAGAAGAGGCTTGAGGAAGGGGAACCAAACCTGATGAGGCCAGTAAGGAGCAATGAGGATTAACTTGCATCCCAGCCATCTGGCTTTCTGAATCACTTTGGAAATGAGAGGAAATGGACAAAAAGCATACAGAAGACCCATGGGTCAATTGTGAGCTAGAGCGTCTCTGGGTGTCTCCCCCGGAGGGGGAATGAGGGAAAAATAGCTGCTGCATTTGGCATTGACTAGACTGGCAAAAAGGTTGCAGCAAGGCTGTCCCCATTTGCGGAAAATCTGTTCCATGTTTTAGCCACCACTCATGAAGCAGTAGGTTCGCTCAGCTGAACTTGTCGGCTATCACACTGGTCATCCCTGGAATGTGCGATGCAACCAGAAAGTGCTGGGAAGAAATCACCCATTCCCAAACTCGCATGGCCTCTTGACAGAGTGGGTAAGATCTGGTACTGCCCTGTTTGTTGATATACCAAACTAACGACATGTTTGATTGTATCGCAATAGTCCCTAGAGGAAGAAGGTCTTGAAGTGCTTGCAATGCCAGCAGCACCACCCTCTTCTCCAGAACACTGATATGCAGGTGAGCCTCGTGTTCTTGCCATGTGCCTTGGACATTTCTGCCGAGATAATGTCCCCCCCCCCCACCTGATCTGGGAGGCATCCGTGGTCACAGTGGCAACGGGTTGGGCAGGAACAAGGGGTGCCCGTCGTCAACTGGTTGGGTGCTGTCCACCAAAGGAGGTCCTCCTTGCATGATTCCATCAGCAGAATAGTGTGAGTCAGCGGAAGATATTGGAAGGACCATTGGGAAGACAGAAGCCACTGGAGAATTCTCATGTGCAACCTGGCTAATGGTACTAATAGGATGGTGGATGCCATAGTCCTGAGGAGCTGAAGAACCCACTTTGCTTTGACCTTCCGCAATGGGAGAAAACGTGGAATTTGAAAGATTAAATTTTGTGCCTTTTCGGCGGGAAGACGAGCTGTCATGTTCACTGTGTCTACCTCTGCACCTATAAAAATCACAGATTGAGAGGGCAATAATGCAGATTTTTCCCAGTTTATGGAGATCCCTAATTGAGCACAAAGTTGAATAGTGGCGTCCCTGTTTTGGAGAAGTAGATGCCTGGTGGGGGCGGTCAGGAGCCAGTCGTCCAAATACGGAAACACCTGGAATCCCTGACGTCTCAGGTGAGCTGTCACTACTGCCATGCATTTGGTGAACACCCTGGGGGCTGTGGTGAAACCAAAGGGCAGAGCACGAAACTGATAGTGACTGGCTCCCAGCCAGAAGCATAGATGGCTCCTGGATGCCTTGTCCATTTTTATGTGGCAGTAGGCATCCTGGAGATCTATTGAGCACATCCAATAGTCTTTCCCTAACAAAGGGAGTATCAACTGCAGTGTTACCATCCAAAACTTGTCCTTCCTTATGGATTTGTTTAATCTGCTGAGGTCCAATATTGGCCTCCAGTCTCCTGGAGTAAGTTCCGGATCCTATCTGGTCTGCTGGGATGGATTGGATGACTCTTTTTAAGAGCAACTTGTGGATCTCCACAGTTGCCTGATCCCTGAGATTGGGTGGTACATCTGGGATCTTCTTGGGAACAAACAGTGGAAGGGAAAAGGGTATGATATAGCCTCTGGTAACAACTCTCTGTACCCACTTGTCTTGGGTTATACTTAGCCAAGCTTCTGGATACAAAGAAATGCGACCCCCGACCGGCCCCAGAGAAATGCAGTCGGGCCCCATATCAGGAGCACTGATAAGGCCGTCCTGAAAGGAATCATGACCTTGTTGGTATTGCGGACCGTCCCTGCCTCTAGGGCGACATCTCCCATTTCCTCCTCCTCCTCTGTCTCTGAAGGAGGGTTCACCCTGTGTGTCCAGAAAGACCCTCTGGGACTTCTTGAACTACATTTTACCACCCCCTTTGACCTTTGGGGTAGGGTCTAGAGGGAACAGTAAAACGTACTCCCACAGCAGAGAGCGTCTTTTCTTCTTGCTCACATCGAGTGAGTGTGTCCTTCACCTTAGATCCAAACAACGAGGAACCATCAAATGGGGCGTTGGTGAAAGTGGACTTGAACGGTTCCGCAAAATTACACAAGTGCATCCAGGAGTGTCGCTTTAGGGCAACTCCTGAACCCGCTGCTCTACTCGCTCCATCAGCTGCATAAGAAATAAGTCACATGGAGGAGTTAACTATAGAATTTAAGGTGGACAACTGAGCAGAAATCTTGTCAGGGACTCCCCTCAGTACATGTACCCTGTATAGAATCTCCTAACTCCTTGAGGAGATCCCTCTGCAATCTCATGAAGTGAGTGAGATAGTTCAATGATCGAAGAGTAAAAGCCACTAAACTGAAGACACATTTCCCATACCTGTCCATCTGTTGTGACTCCTTATTCAGAGGATGGACAGAAGAAGAAGTCTCAGCAAGCTCCTTCTTAGTGGCTGCCACCACCACCATGGCATCTACGGGGACACCTTTGGACAAAAATTCTTCATCTGGAGGGGCAGAAAGAAACTTGTTGGGTCTCCTAGGGGCTGGCTCCATGGCATCAGGAGTATCCCACACCTTTCGACTAACTAAATCCATCAGTTCGTCAAAAGGTTGAGACCCGAAACCCTTCAGGTACACTGACTCCTCATCAGAAGGGTTGACAGTGAGCCAGCTGCACCTCTGCTTAAGGATCTCCAGGATGTCCACGAAGGAGACATCATCAGAGGATGACTTGAGGGACCCTTCCAACTCCTCAAGGTCGGTGTCAGATGTCAAAGACTCATCCTGGGAGTCAACATGCTTCCCCTTGCATGTCTTCTTCCAGGGGGGCTCCTCAGAAGGGTATTCCGGGGAGGTCAAGGAAGAGTGGGGGCCACCAGCCGGTGGCTCCTGAAGCTGAGGGTCTCTGCTGTCTCCGGAGAGAGTAGGGGCTGAGACAGAAGTGGGTGCTCAAGGGGGGAGAGTGCTGGTACCCTTGGTGGCAACTGGTGATTTGGACTGCATGCTCCTCATCATCTCGAATGCCGAGCTCTCCGGCTCAGGGGATCTCTCCTGCTCCGAAGAGACCGAGGATGCCATCGGTGCCAGAGCTATCGGCTCTGAGATAGACGCAGGGTCCAAACTCACCCTAGCCGAAGCCCCGAGAGGGAGACTCGGAACTGAAGAAGACCGATTCCAACCTTCCCTGTCGGCACCAACCAGAGAGCTTTGGCCCCTGGACACAACAGATAACACCGAAAGTGTTGGAGCAGAACTCGGCTCCAAAGCAACCACAAGTGGATCTGGAGCCAATGGTTCCACCAATGGCACCAAGCCCTCATACTCCGACAGACCAGCTTGGCTCAGAGGAAGAATAACAATCGAGGGTATAACAGGTTCCATAGGCTCTGGAACCAACTGGGTCGGAGTCAACAACAATTTAGATAGAGCAGACGACTTCAGCAGTCTCAAGACCACCCTCTCCACATCTTCTTCTGAAAGGCTCCTGGAACACCTGGAGGACATAGTCGGGATCTTGATCTTGGAGGAATAGCAGGTTCCATAAATTCAGTGGTCGGCTCCGACAAACTAGGAACTGACCCTGTCACCACAATGCTGCTGTCAGTTGGCTCCGAAGGCAGTGGAGCCGATGAGGCCAATTTTGCCACTTTAGGAGGCAGCTCCGTGACACCAGCCAGTGCCGGAGAAGGTCTTTTCGAAGATTTAGACTTAGCAGATTTAGTGGACTTGGAAGAAGAGGAAGAGCTAGACAAGGCTTCCTCAAAGGCAGGCTTTAAAAGACCCTTTAGAATTAGCTTGTTCCTCCTCTCCTGTAACCCTCTAGGGGAGAAGGCATGACAAAACAAGCAAGTCTCTTGCAAGTGGATGGCCCCTAAGCAATAGACACATAGGCCATGACCATCCATCAATGACATTTTTTGGGAGCACTTCATGCATTTTTTGAAGCCCAAATGCTTGTGCTCCTTAACCTCTTTAGACATAACACACAAACAAAAAGAGAAGAGTAGTAAAAGGGAGGACTAGGTCCTCTAACTTAAACGGGCCTAGCCCTGAAGGAGGAAGAAACACCACAAGGACTAGGCCCAACTACAATGGCTTAGTCCAGAAAGGAAAGGGATAGCTAGGTCTTCTAACTTAAACAGACCAGCAAAAACTCACACACACAGAAAACCCTTATTCTGCTAAGGATTAGCAGAGGAAGCTGAAACTGGAGTTTCGAACAACGAATTCCACCACTGTAAGAAAAAAAAAAACCCACCAGCGGATAACCGCCAAAACCAAACTGTTTTACGAAACCAGAGACTAGAACAAATGCTAGTGTTTATCAAGCTACCAGCATTAACAATAAATCTAAAACTGGTACACTTGATACCACAAAGCACACTAACAGGCCCAAGGCCAACGCTTGCACCAAGGGGTGCAAAGGAGCTAATTACCTAAGAATTAGCAACCCTACACTAACAAATGCTAATGCAAAAACTATTGTACTACACTAATTATAACTTTGAACAAGATTTTAAGCAATATAAGCAAGAAAAAAGTTAACACTTAGCCAGAGCCAAGAGAAGCACAACCGAACTCGTCGACACGGCAAATGAGATCTGGGGTTTGTACTGGTGCACTATGGGATACCTGCTTAGCCACGAGCCAACCAGCAGACTTCGAGCTTATAAATCGGCTGAGTCAGAGCCGAGGATCGGCTCCGAACCTATACGTAGAAATGAAGGTGAGACTGGACTACACAACATCTTGGCTTATAAGTTGGGTGACATAGAAAGATTTTTTTTACTTGTCTAAGTGTTAGACAAAGGCCAGATTACTGTCTATATATATTCCCAAATCCATAGCTATTAGATGTTTACTAGGCTAACATCTACAAGGGCCTTGTTAAGCCTAGTCATGCATCCCAAATCTCTGACAACTTCTGGTACCCTTGTTAACTGTAAGCAGAGGCTTGGGAGATGAAACATTTCCAAGCAGGGGCCTGGGAGATGAACCATTTACAGATTGCCTGTGTCCATTAGAGACATAAGCACCAAGCTAAGGATCATACCTCTCAACTGTACAGATTTTCGCAGAATGGCCAGATTTTTGACTCATATTTTTGGTCCGTTTTTCATAAAACTGTGTTTTTCTGGCAAACTAGTGGGAAAGCAGTAAAGACTGAAGTTAGAAAATAATGAAAGGCATTTGAGTTTCAGACTTCATGCCCTTCAGAAAATTCATGCTAATGCAAGCCCAGTTATTCAACCAACTTTCTAAGTTTGTAAGGGCAATATTTAAAAATTGTCTCTATTTCTGGGTCTTTATCCCATTTTTATTTATGGTTTTGTCCACATTTCTTGCTCTAAGAGGTTGACAGGTATGCCAGGGATGAATTTCCTGTTCCCCATCCAATTGTCCAAGTTACACTTGAATAAGGTTAGGGAGGAACTCTGCTTCACATGGATAGTGAGACTGTTCCAGAGACAGGGTAGTCTCTGGGAAACATCTCCAGCAGGTCCCATTTATATCATAGGCAAGGTAGATTTAAGTCTTCAGAATGGGTAATTCTGGTGCTGCTTGTTTTGGTGATATGCAGGAGGTCCATCAGAATGGGGTGTGACAATGCCCTGTATGCCAGGCACAGATCTCCTCTCAACAAACAGCCTGTAGGAGACAGAATACAGGGATAGAGCCTTGAGGTGGTCTGCATAGGTCATTTTATCTTTCTTCCACATTGCTGCCTGCATATCCTGATATTTTATGACTTTGTGGCTCTCTGTACACATGACACTGTAGTCACTTGGTGTAGCAATTTCAATGATTAATGCTACTTTTGTCTTCTTTTCGTGGACCACTATATCTGGTTTTCTCGCATCTATCTTTTGAAATGTTGGTAATGGGCGATCACATGTAATGTAGACTTCATCATTTTCTGTGATGCTTTGGAGCTCGTGTTTCCAGTGTTTTTCAGCTACTTCAATATTATAATGTTTGAACAATCTCCAGTGCAACAGTCTTTCCACATTATTATGCCTTTCAGTATATAGTCCTTCTGCCATTAGTATATCACAACCAGGTGTGCAACTGTTTCCAGTTCTGTTTTACAAAACCTACATTTGTCTGTTTTTCCCACATGTTCATTGGACTTTGTAAACCAATGTGTACATAGTTCATAGGTGCATACTAGGCTAATGGCCCTGGAGCCTTTACAAGCCTAGCCCATAGAAGTCCCCTGGCATCGTGCGGCCTGATGTTAGTCCAATATCTTGGGCCACCAATATTAAACTTTTGTCTTTTGTTTTGAATTCACCTCTTCTTAACCATTCCTCTGTTCAATCCTGATCAACATGAGGTTGTTCTAGGAGTTTTCTATACTTGCAATTATATTTATGCATTTTCCACATTTCTTGCCTTCTCATCTGATCCTTCACCTTATATTATTTTTGTTTTTTGGCACATTCAGTTGCTGCCTGGTTTTTATCTACTTCTGATTCGATTTTCATTCCCACTTGACATTGATATACTTCTGATAGACTAAACAGGAAAGTCATCTTAGATTTATTCTCCTCATGTCTCAAAACTTGTGCTCTGTTTGGGTCTTGTGAGGTCAGCAGATATGTATGCAGTCCCATGATTGCAGGTCTATACATGTAATCAGTTTCAAAGAGGCCCATACCTCCTTTGGAACAGCAAACATATAATCTTGGTATGCAGTCAGTCACTCCAAAACTGTAAGGACAGGAAGAGCAAATTTGTTTATAGCTTGAACTTTATTCCTAGATGTCAACGTTGTTTTCAGGATTAATTTATGTCTTCTAAAATATTCCTTACTAAGTTTTATTTGCATTTATTCATGTTTTATTGTTGACCCTTCATCAAATCCCAAATATTTATATACTCCTACTTGCTCAAGTTCTTCTAGGCAGGGATAAGGACAAGATCCATTTTTTAGTCTGTCCTTAAGTCATATTTGTATGGGGTCTATATCATTAGTTCGAATGCACATGTGTCCAAACGCCGAAACATCGAACTGGGAAGTTCAAAATGCAAAAATAGCGAAGCCACGGAACACCAAATTTTTTCCCAGGGAAAAAATTTGGTGGGCCGTTTCTGCAGCTTTGCTATTTCCTCCACTGTGGTGCAATCTCGGAGATGGTATATTTAAGTAGGGGGGGGGTGTGGGGGACAAAGCCCCCCACATTAGTAACAGTCTGTATTGTTCATGTTTTTTTACGTTTTGTACTGGAACAGCGATTTTTTTCCCTGGGAAAAAAAACGCTGTTCTGAATGTTCAAAGTTCTGACATTTTGAACTTCCGGGTTCGATATTTACATAGTCGAACTTATGGCAGATCAACTATGTGATATGGACCCTTTGTATGTAAGTTAAAACATGTACATGGAACATTCTACTGTACTGTACTGTAGTACAGTACAGTAGAACGTTCCATACAAAAGAAAAAACATCAAACATACCTCTTCTTAAGCTTTACTTCACATTTATGTACTAAAGGCATCATCCACAAATGTTTTTCATTCTTTTCTGAAGTTTCAGACCTCTCAGAAAACCTCCTGCTGTCACCTAGACCCTAGTGAGCTGCTATGTAATTTGCCCATTCTACTGTACAGTATAGTAACTGCTTCAATACTCTGCACTGTACAGGCCATCAGTCTTGATCAATCAGATTGCCAACACAGTGATCTCTTAACCAATCAGATCACTTGTTGTCCATGAAGGCGGAAGTAACTGCTCTAACAAGGTGTGCGAGCAGCTTCATGAACAGGGAGAACGGGCAAAAGGAAAGTACAACCGAATTCTTCATTTTAAGGTAAGATTTGGGCAACTTTATTTTCACATTATTTCCAATATTGAGGCAGCCTATTCGTATCTATGGGTTGTCCGCATGTCGGATGTCTGTAACCCAAGGACTGCTTGTATCACATTCTTGTCCCAAACTAATGCTTTCTTGGTGCTGCAGCTTTCCTCTTTAAATGTTGACTTTGCCCATTTATCAAGACCAAATGACATTCTTATATCATCTGCAAAAGTTTTGACTACTTGCAGTTGTGCTTTCAGTTTTTTATCTGATGAGCCATACAGTTTTAAATCATCTACAAAGAGAAGATGAGAAGTCTTTACCCTTTGTTACTTTTTGGGAGCTAAATTATAGGCATGACCTAATCTGTCAAGCAGACAGCTTAATGGATTAAGGGCAAGATAAAAGAGCAACGGTGATTCAGAGTCACCCAGAAATATCCCCCCTTGAATTTTTATTCCTGGAATAATAATTTGGCCTTTATCATGGCTTAACTGTAAAGTGGTTTGCCACTGTTTCATGGTCTCTGTGATGTAACTTATCAGTGTAGGGTGTATCTTATACATTTTTAACCACTCTTTTATCCATGAATGTGGGATACTGTCAATTTTTTTTTGTAGTCTATCCATGCCATAGTTAAATTCTTCCCTTTTTTACAGTTCTCCACTATGACTAACAACAAATGATCGTTTGTTCCATATGACTTTCTTTTATTACACTTTTGTTCTATTGCCATAATTGAGTTTTCTTCTAAATAACTATAAACCCTGTCTGCATCAATTCCGGTATATAGTTTATATGTCACTGGAAAGCAGGTTATTGGTCTATAGTTTTATGTGTAGCTTGCAGGTTTGTTCTTAAGTAGGAGCATTGTTTTTCTTGTTAACCATGTTGGTATCTGTTTGGGATGTGCATATAAATAGTTCTTACTCATGGCTAAATCTTCATGCAAAGATGTTAATACTTTTAGCCAGAAGTTAGGTATTACACCTGAGCTTGGGGTTTTCCAATTAGTGGCTTTGCTTAACTTTGTTTCAGTCTCTCTGGCCGTTACTTCATCTCATTTCATATCCTGTACATTTGAACTTCTTATTCTTTTAGTTCTATTCATTTAGCTTCTTATTATGTTCCAGGGGATCTTCATAGATATCTCTCCAAAATGTATCTATTTCTTCTTTCTTGGTGGTCTTTCAATTCCTTTTACCTTGTTTCCTAATTCTCAATAAAACTTTTTTAGGTCATCAATAAATTATTTTGTACTTTTCCTTTATATATCTACATATCTTCTGAGTTTTTTTTTGCCTATGTTTATATTTTTAGTTTATTGTTTGTGATAGTACATGATAAATCCTGATCTGTTATAATACTGTACATTGTTTTTATCACGTACATCTTTCTGAGTATTTTTGTTGATCTATTCCCTCTTCTATATTCCTCTAACAAAGACACTTCTTTGTCTTAATTGCTTTATAGTTTTTTGTATTGGATACTTCCATGATGGCATTTGATTTCTCCACATCATTTTCCTTACTACCCTGTGTTCTTGTGGTGGGAGTTTATCTGTTATTAATTTGGCTGCACAATAATGTATCCTATTTACTTCTGTTATATCGCACAAATCTCTATCAACAGTCCTAATTACTGTGTTTGTTTGTTTTATCAAACTTCTGACTTTTTGGGTTTTATTGATCTTCTGCAGTCTACTTCTTGCATTATTCTTAATATGTCTAGCCATCTCTATGAAATCAAGCACTTCTTGCATTATTCTTAATATGTCTAGCCATCTCTATGAAATCAAGCACCTTCAGCAATTTCTTCTAAAGTGAGGGCACATTCTTTGTTCTCCATTTCCTGTGGACATTCTATAGAAAGTTCCAGAGCATCTTCCTGTGCCATGTTCTCTTCAGTTTTGTCCTGTGTGATCCGTTACTCTTTCATATGGTAACTCACTGATCTATAGCTCCGTGTCACTGACTGTCAGATTTGCCACAGTTTCCTGCTCTTTCCCTTGCTGTATAGTTCCAACTGAACAGTTGTAGTAGTTTCCTATGGAAAGCTCCAAAGTGTCTTCATATGTCAACTGATTAGATGCTTCCCGCTCCACTGGTTTCTCCTTAATTTCAGTGTCCATTGCTCTATCCTGTTGTATTGTTATCTGTGTTAAATTTTCTACAGTAAATCCTTCACTTTGCAAGTAATCCATAACCTGAGTTTCTATTTCTTTAACTTCTTCACTACTCATTCTCTTTTCTACTTTTCCTCTTTATTTTCTTGTTTTTTGTATTGTAAAACTTTCCATATCTGGGTGTCTTTGCCTGTATTTCTCTTCAAATAACTTTGGTGCTGCTCTTTTTGCATCAATTAGTTTTGCTTTGTCCTTTGTATCAATATTGCACCATATTAAATCTCTTTTTTCTTTCCCTTGTCCATATTTCTTCTTCAGATGTATCCTGCTCCTCTTGTTTCTCTTTACTTTGGGGACTCGTTCATTCATGTTGTGATATAACCTGTGTTAGACTTACTACACTGAATCCTTCAATCTGCAAATATTCCATAACATCAGCTTCCATTTTTTTAACTTCTACTTGACTAATCTTCTGTTCTACATTCCCTCTTTCTAATCTTATTTTTTTATTGGGAAATTTTACATATCTGAATGCCTTTGCCTATGTGCCTCTTCAGATCTCTTGGGAGCTTCCTTTTTTGTGTTGATTAATTTGGCTTTCTTTTTTGCATAAAAATTGTACCATATCAGATCTCTCTTCCTTTCTCATGTCTATATTTGTTTTTTATACCCTTCAAATGTCTCTAATTTTTGTTCTTTAAATTTTTGCACTTCCTCAGTCACTTCTTTTTCCAAATGGCACAAGGTTTCTTGGTCTATTGTTTTTCATGGATCTGTTGTATTAATGAACACAAATTTCTATTTGAAACTTCTGATAGCTTGTCTTGTGGAAGTATTTTTCTTTCCTCTAATTTCTGTCTTAATTTTCTGTATATCTTTTGTCTGGAAATTCTGGGCTTCTTGTATAATAGTAACAATACAAATTTTTTTTCTTATCCTCAATAGTCCACTGTATAGTATGTATGTCTGTTTTTTGGCCTATCATTTTTTGTAGAATGCTACTTCCTCCTAAAATGGGGGGGGGGGCATCCTCTCCCCGGGCCTGGCCTAGCCCCATTGTAGGAATATTTCCATATCTTGAGGATTCTGCACTGTCATTTTTTCCAGTCCTAGTACCAGTGCATCTACCAGGATTGTGCACTGTTTTATCCTATGTCTTGTGTACCCAGCTCTCTTCTTTATTTTTTAACCAACTTCTGTCCATGGTATATGCTATATAAAATACAGTCTATATATCAGTGTCTTGGTGAGAATTTGTGAAAAACAGGGTCTACCTCATGAAGGTACTCACCAAAACTTGAGGATGAATTCAATTCCAGCAATACTCTCTCCTTTGCCTGCTGATTTTATCATCCATTCGGACCCCTGTTTTCATCTCTAAATTTACAATGAGCTCTGCACACAATTGTGTATTGCCTTTGAGGTTTCGGATATAGCTAAAGAATGCCTTGTGGTTGCTTTTGGCCTGGGAGACCAAACTGATCTCAAATTTGGCTTTGGTCGACTTTATTTGTTGTCTGAGTTGTTTATTTAGTTTGATGAGAACACTTTTATCCTGCTGAGTGCTACAGCTTCTAATTTTTGCCATGATTTTCTTTCTGTTATACAGCTTATTTATTTTGTGATTCCACCGGGGTGGTTTGTTGCATGAGTTAGTTCTGTACTAATTCTTCATAGTTACATCTGCCTCTATGCAGCTATTAACATGCTTGTATAGAGTTTTGGTGAACAGTTCTGCATAGGCAGCAGTGTTCTCAGGGTTTATGAGGGCTTCAAAATATGCCAGATTATCACTTAATAGCAGGAAGTTAGCCTTAGAGTAGTTCCTAAATATTCCAGGGTTAGTTGGGTATCTAGGTTTTATTTTTACTTCAAAGGTGTCATTCTAAGGGGATCCAATGTCTGTCTGCCTGGAATGACATGCTTGACAAGCCACGCTGCTTCGCAAGAGATGGCTTGCACCTGTCACCCCTGGGTTTCCGGATATTGGCAAAGGCTCTTGCCACCCCCATAGTGCCTTTTTTAGACAAGGCTCAAATTCTAAACCCACCGCCCTAGAAAACAATAATGGAAAAAAACTAAGGGTAATGCTGCTCAATGCCAGAAGTCTAAATCTCAAGATGCATGCCCTGGAAGCCCTCCTCAGTATGGAGAACATCGATGTCTGTGCTGTGACTGAAACCTGGTTCAAGGCTCCTGAGAGCACCCCGGCACTATCAGGTTTTACCGCATATCATGCGTTCCGGCCCCAAAATCCGGACCGTACCATGAAAGGAGGGGGTGTATCCATATTCATCAAGGATACCCACACCTCCAGGCTGGTGGCAACTCACGAAGCATCAGAGACCATTCAGGTGCAATTAACCATAGGCAAAACTGCTCTACAGTTTGTATCATGTTACAGGCCACCCTCTCAAACTCAGGAACCCCACACAGCCTTCCTGAAGACACTGGAGAGTATAAATGTCTCTCCAAACACCATCATATTGGGTGACTTCAACTACCCAAACATAGACTGGGAACATTACTCAAGCCCCAATACCCTAGCCCAAAGGTTCCTGGAGTTCATAAACTCAAATGCTATGGAACAACGTGTCACCATTCCCACAAGAGGTGAAAATATACTAGACCTGATCATCACAAACATGGGGACAAAATGCTCCATGCCAGAAGTATATCCCTCATTGGTGAGATCAGACCATAAACTAATCTCACTGGAGATCCACATCCCGCCCCCACCCCCAACAAAAAGACCACAGTGAAGAACTTCTCAAAAGCCAACTTCACACTTCTTAAGACTGGTGTGGTATCCTTCAAGGCCCCTGAGCCATTGGAAACCACAACCCATGCTGCTGAATCCCTTACAAATGCTTTCTACGAGCACCTCCAGGATTGCATGGATCAAGCAATCCCAAATAAAATCAAGACCCTTTCCACCAAAGGCAAGCGCCCGATCTGGTGGACCCCAGCTATAAACAAACTTTACAACAAGAGGAGAAAGCTACTACAAGATAGAGCAAAATCCCTAAAAGGGAAGACATCTCTGATCAATACTAGTAAAAAACTACGATCACTCATAAAATCATCCAAGGCCAACTTTGAGAGAAAAATCGCCAAGGACTCAAAAGACAATCATAAGGCCTTCTTTAGCTATGTTAGAAATCTGGGTGGAAACTCCCAGATATGCTCAGAATTAGTCTAAAATGATACAAAAATCACTGAACCCACAGACATTGCAAACATACTGGCAGACAGGTTCAGTGAAAATTTCTCCCCTCCCCCAAAAGGAGAAATATCTATCCCAGCAGAGTGTAGCCTCCCAATCATCTCAAATGCCCAGGTGAGAGCTGCTCTCTCTAAAGGTAAAAACACAGCATCAATGGGAACAGATGGTGTCCCCGGCTGTATGCTACACGAACTCAATGAGGAACTAAACCCACACATAAGGCTGCTGTTTAATCTTAGCCTTACCACAGGATACGTACCCAAAGAGTGGCGTACGGCAACTGTGGTCCCACTCCACAAAGGCGGTGCTTCTACGGACCCTGGTAATTACCGCTCCATAAGCTTAACAAGCCTGGTCTGCAAAGCTATGGAGAGGATCATAATGGAACTCATAAATAAAGACAAAGGGGACCTACAGACATTGGATCCTACCCAATTCGGCTTTGTCAAGGGCAGATCACACCTCTTGAACTTGGTCGACTTTTTTGAAACAGTCACCAAGACCATTGATGAGAGTAAGGCAGTTCACACAGCCTACCTTGACCTTGCAAAAGCTTTCGACACAATACCCCACTCGGGTATCATAGAAAAGCTCACCAGCTTAAATGTAAACCCATATGTCACAAGATGGGTTGCAAACTGGCTCAAGGACAGAACCCACAGGATTAGAGTTGCTGGTGCCATGTCAGACTCCAAGCCGGTCACAAGCAGTGTCCCACAGGGCTCAGTCCTGGGCCCCCTCTTGTTCAGCATCTACTTTTCAGAAGTGCAGGCAAACATAGGAGGATTGTGGCTGACAAAGTTTGCAGATGACTGCAAAATGGGTGCCATAGTTGAAAATCCATCAGACACAGATATCCTTCAGAGAGGTCTCATAGAAACGGATAACTGGTGCCAGAGCCATGGCCTTAAGCTAAACGCCAAAAAATGTATAGTCATACCCTTTGGTAAAAACAAGGTAACCCCAAGTTATCACATAGGTGGCAATCCATTAAGCACAGAAGAGGTTATCAGGGACCTGGGGAACCAAGATGACAGTAACCTTTCTTTTGACACTCACATTGCCTAAGTGGTTAGGAGGACCTTCTACATTGCCCACCTGATTATGAAGGGATTCACATCCAGATCAAGGGAGGTCATTGTTCCCCTGTACTCTTCACTTATCAGACCAATGATTGAGTACAGTGCCCCATTCGGAATGTATCTTACCCGACACCTGCAGCAATTGGAAAGACCCCAAATGTTCCTCACCAAAAGGATAAAGGGGCTCAAAAATATGCCATATGCTGCCCGACTGAAGAAACTCCAGCTCTATTCAGTTGCATACCATCTGCTCAGAGGTGACCTGTGCCTGACATACAAGGCCATGTCCAACCCAGAATTAATGGACATGCTCCACCTCAAAAAATCCAAATCCACCAGAGCCACAAGAGCAAGAGACTTAAACCTCAACACGGATATAAATAGGACGTGCTGGAGGGACAGATTCATCACCCAGAGACTACCTATGCTGTGGAACGGAATCCCGGTCCACGTGAGACAGAGCACCTCGCTGGCTCTGTTCAAGAGGAATCTTGACCAGTGGATGGGAGATTGTAGGTTTACCCCGGGGATCATCTCTGTATCACTGCTGGACAGAGGCATGGCAAACTAATGGGTATAGTATTCTTCAACCTAAGGGGTGGTGAAAGCCACACAACTCTGGCTAGGCTTATAAATGCCCTAGGGCAGATAGCCTAGTATGAACCTATGAACCTAAAGGAGACCATTCTGTGGTCTGACCTTAGCAGAGAAGACATTACACTAGGAGCTATGCAGCACTCTCCCATATTAGTGAGGACTAGATCCAGTATGGTTGCACCCCTGGTTGGTATTGACAGTTTGGTCCAGGGAGTTTGTGTTTACAAAATCCATGAATCTCTGTGCCTGCATGCTTGGTGTCATAGAGAATTCCCAGTTAATGGTGGGGTAATTAAAGTCCTCCATGAATGTGGTATTGGGTTGGATGGTGACTGTTTCCAATAAGTTTAAATACATGGTATGGGTTTCTGGGGCCATAGAGGGGGGCCTGTAGCTTTCAAGGAAGTGGTACTGAATTTTGCTTATGGTAATTTGAAATAGGAAGTGGCTTAAGTGCATTGTCCTGTTTGACCAGCCTTGAGCTATATTTATTTTTGATGTAAATTGAGACACCTCCACCTTTAGTCCCTGTCTGTGGAGTAACTGGTCTAAATGTGTGGAAGGCATTATAACCTTGTACTGTCAGTGTGCTGCCTGCATCTTTAAACCATGTCTCAGTGACCGCACAGACATAGGCATCCTCTAGGGTGAGTAGTGCTTCTAGAAAGTGGAGTTTTTTTGTTTAGACTCCTAGTACTGAGCAGTAATACCTTTAGATTTTCTTGGTTTTGACTTGCTGTTTCGGAAGTATTTTCAATTTGGCATTGCCTAAAAAAGGCACTATGGGGGAAGACAATGTTTTAGCTAATATTCAAAATTCTAGAGGGTATAGGTGTAAACCATCCCTGGTAAAGCAGCATGGTCTGTTGACCATCTCCTTCCATGCTGACAAATATTGCACCCCCTTAGAATGACACCAGAAACTAAGCCAATTATTAAAGTCAGTCATCTTTTGTTTTATTTATTTATTTTATTGATTTAACATTTGTTGACCGGGAAAGTCCGACTAGGTTCCACAGATCCTGTTTTCAGCGGAGGCCCGGGGAGAAATGCTCCAGAATTGCATTGTGATATCGTCCTTGGAGAAGGTAAAATGCTGCTCAGTCCTAGGCTCATACCTGTGTGGGATACACATTCCAAGAGCTCCATGATGTCTCTCTTCATATAGTCTAGGGAAGTATGTCTCGAGTGATTTACACCCACATGGACTGTTACTGAGTCATACTGGTACTTGTGGTCTAATGACCTGAGTGCATGCATAATGTGGTGGATCCTAGCCCCTGATAAGCAACTGACTGTAACTTTCTGCTTACTTGGTCTGGTCAGAGGGACATCAGTGTGTCTCATGCTGGAGTCTCCAATGACCAGAATGTTGGATTGTGTGGTGGCTTGCCTTATAGGCTTAGAAGTAGAGGCTCCAAGAGATTTGACTGTATGTGTTGATGTGGGTGTTGTTTTGAAAGAGTGCATTTGGGGCTGCTGAGGGTATTTATTATGTGTATTTCATCCTGGAGGCCTTTGGAATTTAGGAAGGTTACATTTAAATACCGCAGCATATGTGGGTCTGTATGTCTGCTTTGAATTATGTATGATGGGTGCAGCATGTGTACTACTGACAACCTTATTGACATTAGGAGTACTTTTGTGTGAGAGCTTTGCCTCTAGTGACATTGTGTAGATACATCTCTCACATAAAATATCAGTTTGTTTGAGAATAAACTGGTTATCAGTAAACGTGAGGCAATTTCTACATTGCCTCAAGATGGTAACAGAGAAAGTTCATATTCATGGCAACAGAGCCTTTTTATTGATTAGGCAGTTGGAGTAAGAATATAAAGCAATGTCAGGAGTATCCGGTTTGCAGCTCTGGGGACAGTGCTTGTCCCTGCAAACTAGTCCTGTATGCAGCTAGGTATTGATGAAACTTCAGTTGTGCTTTTACAGGAAAAATGTCACTCTAGGTGCCTGTGTCTATACAGGGCAGTGCCAAACACTGAAGGAGAAACTAATAAGTAGACACTGAAAATTCAAGGATGAAATATTTAGACAGATATTCTGAAGTTATAAACAAATCAAGCAGTACTTGCTGAAAACAAATAATTAGCTTGTCAAGAATGATGAAAATTTGGAAGTTGTGTGCCAGTTGCATTGCTGCTTGTTACTTGATTTGATTTAGGTTATTATTTAAACACTTATTTTGTGAATTAATTTTCCTACAGTTTATAGATGTCCACCTTGTTAGTGTTCTGTTTCACTCATTTGCAAATGATGGGTAATACAGGGACATTTGCAACAAGGAAGTATTAAAACTCCATTATTTATAAGGATTGAGACAGGATAAGTAATTCTATTGGCTGCTATTTTCAGGTACTCGCTTGGAAGGTCATCAACTAAAGAGCACAGTTTAAGTTTGTTTAAGAGTAGTTTATATAGGATGTGAGCAAAGGTTCATGTCCCAGTAAGATTGCTGTTAAAACTGGGTACAGACATAACTGACACCACATGTGTGATGATACACATGGAATCAGTAGCTTTGACCACTTAGGGGATACCCAAAATCCCCTGATATGAAGGAGAACATATGTGCCTATGTAATGCTACCAGCTGCAGTGTTCTGAGCCTGTTCCCTTTCCTAGTCTGACAATGGACACAAATGCTTATAGTTCAGATTTTGTTATACTTTCACTAAAAGGTATTAGGCTTTGTAGAACAAAATGAAAGTCATGTTATTAAGGGATCCTATCCTGCAATTGTCACAAGAATAGCTTGAATAAGTACAGAGTGATATTAGTTAGTGTGTGTGTGTGTGTGTGTGTGTGTGTATGTAAGTGTTGCACCATAGCCATGCACTCAGACCTATGCATAACCTTTTTTTATTTTATTTATTTTCCATTTGTTTACCGGGAAAGTCAAACTGGGTCCAAGCAGACCCGTTTTCACTGGAGGCCCGGGGAGAAAAGCTCCACAGTTACTAAGTTTCTAAAAATGACACAAGTATTAACAAACATGAACATGCAAAAAAGATTTACACAAGTGTTTTAACAAACATGTACAGAAGTGTTTTGATAAAACATTTCCATATAAATATTGTTATACAGTTTAGTAATATTAAAAAAGTTTAATTGGGGAGAGCAATCATGTATAGTGTAATTTGGAAGCTAGGTAAGTTATAAATAGGCAAAGAATGACAATAGCAGTGGAACGAAAGGAGAATAAAGACATTGAATAGTAGAGTAAGGGATGGAAGAAAGGAGGAAGACATAAGGGGTTTAAGGGGAAGGATGATAATAAGGAAGGATGATAAAAAGGAAGTACAAGTAGAGATCAGTCAGGCCTACTACAGGGGAATAGCCATGTTAGTTTGAAGTGTTCCTTAAGGAGTTGCTTGAATTTGGATGTGCTTTTGGTGTTGAGAATGTTTTGATGCAAATTGTTGCAAATCTTGGCTACTTTATGGAAGAATAGGGAGTTACCCTATGTGTTGTTGGTTACACTTTGGAATCTTGAAATACTGAAATGTCGAATTTCAGTATCTCAAGACCAAAGTGTTGAAACTGCAGTTGCGTGAAACTGCAGTATCCCGAAGCCGGAAATGTCGAACCCGCGGTTGAGATGGCGCATTAGGTAAGTGTTATTTTTTTAAAGGGTTTGGGGTAGGGTTTGTGTGCATGTGAGTGTGTTTGGAGTGTGTACTGGTGTGTTTTCTGTGTTTTGGTGGTTAGTGCGACCTCAGATTTAGTATATATAAGTAGCGGGGGTGGGGGGGTGCAGGTGTTGGTTTTTTTGTATTTGTGTGTTTTGTTTTAGTTTCTTGTAGTGTTAGGAGGCAGGTGTGTTTGTGTTTTTTGTGTGGTGTAGTGTTTCACAGTTTTGACTTTCGTGGTTGTGGTGTTTCGGGTTTGTAAGGTTTTGGCTTTATAGTCTCAAAATACTGAAATTCAACATTTCAGTATTTCAAGATTATAAAGTGAAGTGAATCTGTGTTGTTATACCTACTGACCTTTAAGAGAGTTATGTCAGATGACCTAAGAGACCTACTACTTGAGTATGGTTGGATAATGTTGCTAATAGATGGGCAGTTTTCTGGGTGGTGAAGAGTGGAGTAGGTTAGTACTAATTGGCTGTAGGCTAGTTGGTTGGGTAGTTCAAGCCAACTGACATGGTGAAGTGAGGTACACTGATTGGTCCTGACTTGGTGATTAGCTGCAAATCTGACTATTTTATGGTAGCAGGATTCCAGTTTGGGTAAATCAGATTTTTTTAGATTGGTAAAAATAGTTGAGGCATAAAGAAGACTAGATAGTAGGTGGGTTCTGCTGATGGTGTGAAGTGTGGCTTCTGTAAGGAAGGGCTTGATCCTGTAAAGGGAACCTAGTTTAAAGTGCACCTTCTTGATAGCTGAATCAATGTGTTTATCAAATTTTGTCTATGATTACACCCAGTAGTTTAGTTGAGTCAATGGGCTCAATACAAGTATTGTTAGATGAAAAAATGGTGAAGGAGCTAAGGTTGGGGGATTTTCTGCCATTGGAGAAAATCATCAATTTGGTTTTCAATGGGTTAAGTATAAGCTGAGATTGGTTGAGGAAATTTTCAATGTCTAGGAAGGATTGCCGAGTTATTTATTTATTTATTGCATTTGTTTACCGGAAAAGACCACTGTGCCTAAAAGAGCCCATTTTCAGTAGAGGCCTGGGGAAAAAAGCTCCGACAAGAACATAGACACAGAAAAAAATTAAACATTAATTGGTACAGAAGTAGAAACAGTGTTACACATAGTGGTTACAGTAATATATATACAGAATATATACATAAGTCAGGAATTTAGTTGGTTTGATTACAGTAACATATTCAGAATATATACATAAAAGCAGGAATTTAGTTGGTTGCCAGATGAATTCAGAGTGGTAAAAACATTATTTGCAGAAGAGAAAGTAGTGTAAGGGTAGTGTGGGGGCTGAGTAATTTAATGAGGAGTCATCTGCGTATTTGACTATATTTGCCTGTTTTTTGGCTGTGTGTAGCTTATTTGTGAAGATTATAAACAGGAGGGGGCCTAGTATTGAACCTTAAGGTACTCTTTCAGCAATAGGTAGTAGAGGAGAGAGTTCATTTTGCCATCTGACAGCTTGTTGCCTGTTAGATAGATAACTGATGAACCAGGATTTGATAGAGTGTGAGAAGATATAGAAGGTTAATTCATGGATGAGTTGTTTATGGGGAACTGTATCAAAGGCCTTGGATAAGTCAAGGAATATGGAAGATGTGAGTGACCCAGTGTTCATGTGTTGGTTAACTGTGCCTATAAAGCTAATCAGGGCTGTAGTTGTACTATGTTTGGGGCGGAATCCATGTTGGGTGGGGGAGAGGAGATTGTTTTTTAGGAGGTGGTTGAGTAGTTGGGAGTGAATGCATTTTTAAGTATTTTTGTTAGTGGGGAAAGTAGGGTGATGGGCTTGTAATTAGTAAAGTCTATTAAAGCACCTCCTTTGTGGAGTGGGATGACATAGGATACTTTCCATAGTGAAGGTATATATTGTTCTGTGATAGATCTATTAAGTAGTATAGTGATAGGGTAAGCAATGGTATTGGCAGTGAGTTTAAGGTATTCACTGGACAGTAGGTCAGGACCAGGACTAGAGTTTTTAAGTCTGGCTAGTAGCTTTCTGACATAGTGGGTTGGTATGGGTTGGAATTTGCAGGAGATTTTTAAAAGTGAGGGGAAGTGCTGATTGGTTATTGTCATTGTTGTCCTTGACTAGTGTTAATTTAGAGTTTATGAAGTGGTTATTGAATTGTGTGGCTATACTGTCAGTAGAATTTGCTGTGCTTGGGAATGGTGTGGGGATCTGGCTAGGTTTAAGAAGTTGATTTACAGAACTCCAGAATTTTTTTGGGGGGGGGTTGTGCTACCTATTTTGGATAGAGGTGTAGTACTGTTCTTTGTCACATTTGATCTGTTTTTTTTTTTTTTGCAAAGTTGTGAAGTTGCTTGTACTTTAGGAGGGATTCAGTGGTATCAGTGAGTTGGAATGTTTGCCATTCCCTGTGTTTTAGCAGTTTTTTAGTCTCTGATGAGAGCCAGTATGTGTAGTTTGCTTTTGTACGTATTTTTTTAATGGGGCTAGTGAGTTTAAGCAGGAGAGGAAATGGTCATTAACATATTGAACTGCTTGGTCTTGTTGAAGGTATTTAAAGGGGGACAAGTCAACTGGCTGGAGGAGAGAAATTTTCAAGGGTGAAGTTTGGTTTGTTGTGGACAAATTTGAATTTGGGTATGTTGTGGAGGAGGGATTGTTTTAACAAGGAAGGTAGGTGAGTGGTCGCTAAGGGTGTCTGGAAGACAGCCTGCTAGGTATGAGTTGTTTTTGGAGTTGATGAGTACCCAGTCAAGTATAGATTCTTTCTTGGAGTGTTTGTCAGCTCTAGTTGTACTGAGGATTAACTGTGTAAAACCACAGAGGTTAATATGATTAGTGGGGGTGTTGGAGTTGACAGTATTCCAGTCTAAAGTGAAGTCACCCATTATAATAGTTTGTTGTCTTAGTGTAGAGGTTGTCCAGCTTAAGAAATCTTCTATGGTAGAGGAGCAGTTACCTGGAGATAGGTAGATAGCTAGCATGTTGATAGATTTATGAGAGTTGATTTGTAGGTGGGTAATTAGGGCTTCTATATTTGTTGTTCCTGGAGGGAGTAAGTTTAGTTTTTCGAGTTTGAGGTGGTTTTTGTAAAGAACTGCTATGCCACCACCACGTTTAATAGGTCTATCTCGTCTGATAATATTGAAATCTGGGGGCAGGATTTCCTGATCTTGGATATGTAGCTTAAGCCAGGTTTCAGTTATAACTGCTATATGTAGAGAGTAATACGAGATAGTGGCATGAAATTCAGTTGTTTTGTTTAGTAGACTTCTAAGACTAAAGTGTAGTATTGTGAGGTCCAATATTTTGGTTAGTGAGTAGTTGTTGGGAGTAACTGGTAGAGCTTGTATATGCAGGATTGTGGGAGGACAGTGAAGGGGGCCTGGATTAGGTTGAATATCACCACATAGTAGGATTGAGTTATAAATAGGGGGTGGATGATCTTTAGTTTTGCTAGGAGACAAGACTGTTTAGGGTTGTAGCTTGTGCAAGAGTGGGTTTTTAATACCTTATAAGATATATGGAAATGTGTAGAGGTGTGAAATAATGAAGGTGCTATGATAACAGTCTGTGTAGGGAGTATTGCAGTAGTTGGTGAGTAATGGACTGTTATGTGAAAGCTGTGGAAGTGTGTCAGTGAGTTTATGAATGTTAGTAGGGTAATGAGAGTGGAGAGTAGGGATAGCTTTCTCATTGTGGGAGAAAATAGAATTCTGATGAGATATGTATTGGGTGGTTGATAGGGAAGAAGGGGGACCAGTGAGCTCATCTAGATTGCTTGTGTTTTGGAGTGTTGAGATTGAATGGTTTGTAACAGAATGAGTGGGATAGGCTAATGCAGATATGGGTGTGTCAGAGGGGAAGAAATAAATGTAATGAAAGTGGGGGGGTTGGTGGGAATGGGGGTAGGGTAGGGAAGTGAAGTGAAGTGAGCCTGAGTGTAGTGAGGGTGAATGGAGGGGGTTGAAGTAGAGACAACTTTGTGTTGAGAAGGTTACCAAAACCTATCAGTGAGCCTGAGTCCCACTAAGTTACAGAAAAGTAGGGTAAAGTCCAGCGGTGAGGGAGGTTGGGGAGTGGGGACAGACAAGAAACAAACAGCTACTTTTGGGTAACACTATCTGCTAATACTAAATGTGGATAACAAACTAATAAACAATATCAGCACAGGGAGTTAGGAATCTAAGCTTGATTATACCATGCCTGTCATTACCGTAAGGTTTTGTGTGGTTTAGTTATGGTACTGACTAAGGAAAGGGGCAGTATTCCAGCTCCGGGTAATGTGCACACCACTAAAATACATTAGGGTACATTGCATACGTTTAGAATAACATACATTGCTTTTGTTGTAAGGTCCAGGAGTGGTTGAAGGACGCCTGCTGAGGGGTCTTGTATCAAGCCAAAGTTACTGTTTCAGCAGCTGGCAGAAACCCAGTACTGGAGCCAGGTTTATATGCTTAGCAGCACACTGGGTTTGGGCTGAAAATAAAAAGGGAGTCAGGTTAGAGACAACTGAGCGGGAAAAGGTATGCTTTTAATAATAGATTTATAGGAAAGGTATAACGTGAAGGAAAAAAACAGTGATAGCACATCTATACAAATTTGGTAAGTAATGGGCTAAGGTAGGTGAGGATGGGAAAGGCTAAGGAGAAAATCAGAGCAGTAATAGGAGGTGAAGCAAGTATGGATGGTAAGTAAGCAGAAAGGCTAAATGTGGTGGGAAAAGGACATGGAGGAAGACAAAAAAGAACAGTAGGGGCAAGTGAAATGCAATATCTACAACATACTTGTTTTAAAAAACAAAAACCTTTAAAATGTATTATTGTACCAGCAAGTACTGAGAAGAAATATACAATTAAACAGTTGCAAGAGGTGCCGCTGTTGACAAGCATAATTAACTAGCTGAAGTTACCTCATCATCAAGGAACACGGTTCAGGTAGTAAATACACAATATAATGAAAGTAATTAGCACTAAAATTCTCAAAACAACAGTAAAAAACACTAAACAGCCATTCTACAGGTCGCAGCAATGGAAGGCAGTTTTATATCATTCACATATACTATTAGCACACAATGTAGTGGTCATTAAGCTAGAATGCATCCAGAATTTTTTATTACAGATTCAAATAATATGAGCCAAAAACAGTAAGTATTGGTAGCTAAAGTATAAAATACAGTTGCAGTAGAATTGAAAAAGCATCAAAAATAAGGTGTACATGTGTCACTTACATGGCGGGCACACTATGGGAGTGGAATGGAGCTGTTGCAGTCTCTACATTGGAGTGTTTGAAAATGGTGTCCTCGCAGCAGTGGGATTGGTAAGCTCTGTTGTTACATGTTAGGAGGAGGGGCCACATATGACCTGTGTGAGCAGTTATTTGGTGTACTGCAAGGCCCATGACATTCTAACATGGTCATTACTAATACATCAAGTATGTCATCTAGGGTCAGTTAATAATACTTTTACCTATGTGCTGTGCATCTGTGCTTTAGTCCATCTTGTGATAGCAGTTTGGAAAAGTGTAACCCAACCCACATCATAAGGTTTTGTTTCTTGCAGTGAGATAAGATGGTTATTCAAATTAACGTCTTTCATATCATGAAATATTCTGTTAGCACAACTCTCCATCTGAGCAGCTGATATTGTGACTCCCCAGATTTCATTGTAATTATTTTCCATATCTATTTATCCCTGTTTCATGCTCATAAATAGGGCACTTAAAGTCATATACAAACTTGTTAGTATCCTCTGTACATTTCAATCTAAACACAAAATCCACAGTTTCTTAAAATTTATCACATTAACTTAAAGGCTGACTAAAACTGAAGAAATAGATTAAGTTTCTAGTCATTCCCTAGCACAGCATGTGACAAGAGAAGCCTGACCTAATCATTTTAATTTGAATTACTAAGTTTGCTGCCATTATCTACGTGACAGTGTTTTTTATGCTGGTTGCTGGATTAAACAATAAGTGCCAGAGGAGGTGAAAATGGCCATATTCTGCTTGATGAAGTGCTAACCATGCTGTGTTCTGTATTAATCCTGATTTTCATTTGACTGAATAAGCTTAATTGATGGGCTGTTTAAAACACACATATCCTCCACATAACCTCTAAAAACTTCCCAACTGACATACCTCTCCTAATAAATGTCTATAATACATAGGCTACATGATACATATACTTATAAAGGCCATGGAGGTTGTTAGCCTCTTATATACCTATGAACCTTTGTTAACATGAGAGTAAACTCCCATACTAAGCCAGCTGTAAGTCCAATGCTAACCCCAATTTTTATTCTCTTTGGATTTAAGTTGATCTTTTCAGGCCTGATAGGGCTGCCAGCTTATTAGGACATCATCATTTGAGACATTCTCAGCTCCCAAATGTGTTGGCTTTATGCTAATATGGTACTATCAGCTACTTGACCAAAGAACATGTAGCCTATACCAGCTATCTCTAGCAGTCATCTGACCAAACAATGTTCTCATTTTATCTACACTGCCCTACATGAGGAGTTCCTTTGCATCTCTGAAAAAATCTCACATTCAGACATGACAATCAATACCTGAAAACTATTGCAACCATAAAACAGAAACAATAACATCAATGGTTACTTGTAGCAACAAAGGGCACATGCAGCATAGTAGGCTGTCATAACTTGGCTCCCTTCCCCACAAATGGTGCAACCCTGAAGGATATTTATATTAGTTAGAGGGATTTGTGGAGCACCGTCTCCCACAACCTAAGACAACATTTACAGAATCATTTGAGTAGCAGGGGAGTTATTCATAAAGACAAAGTATATCAAGGAGTTAACTCTTGAGCAGTACAGATAAGTAATCCCAAAGAACATTAACATAGAGGTAAAAGACTACCCCTTCCTCACACTATTTTAAGATTCCCCTCCCAAGGGGAGGAGAAGGAAACCACACTCACTACAATTCCAGTCTCACATAAGACCTACCACGACAACAAACCAAACACATAAACACACAAAAACATACTCGGAGGCTCTAAATAAAAATCTGCCTAAGCAGCAGAGACCTCCAAAGCAGGCACCCAAGCAACCGCTACCCCAAAACAAAACACGTGCAACACATAGCTCACAAAGCCAGTGTGCTGAACAGTCACAGCCCTTAAGGCTAAACAACACACCTGATACACTTGTAATAGGTGACTCTATCGTCAGGCACACACCAGGCTAAACAAGGAGAAGGTCACGGTGAGCTGCCTGTTGGCTAGGATCCGCCACATAACACAAGCACTCGGGTCACTCCAAGGCAAGTACAAATATGACTCAGTCATTGTCCATGCTGGTGTGAATGACCTGAGACATACCTCCCTGGACTACGTGAAAGAGACATAGAAGAGCTCTCTGAGCATGTAGCCCAGGCCGGTATGACCCTGACCTTGAGTAGCATCTTACCCTCACCAAGAATGATGCCACAATATGAAGACAAGATGATCAATTTCAACAATTGGCTTAAGTATTGGTGTCATTCAAAGGGGATCCAATGCCTGTCAGCCTGGGATGACATGCTCGACAAGCCACGATGCTTCACTAGGGACGGCTTGCACCTGTCACCCCTGGGCTTTCGGATATTGGCCAAGGCTCTTGCTACCCCCACAGTGCCTTTTTTAGGCAAGGCTCAAAAGACAAACCCACCTCCATAGGTATCACAAGGGATAAGAAAAGTACAGTTTTGTACCTACCATAAATGTAGATGTTCGAAGATCCACATTGCTGCAGTCCTTACACTTGGGGTAGTCCGCTGTCCTCGGTCGGCCGATATCAAAGTATTAGGCTGGCGTCGGTCAAGGCGCTTAAGACTGACATCAGGGCGTCAGGGTACAAAATGCGCATGACGCCATATCCTCAGTCTTTTCTTGCCCCAGATGTCAGAAGACCCAAAGACCCAAGAAAGGTCAAAACCAAAAGACAGCAAAAACAACCAACCTCCCTGCACCAATCATATGTACAATATCTACAATATCCACAATATTTACAACCCAACCCACACAACGCCTCTAACTACAGGGGGAGGAGGAGGGAGTTGGACACAGCAGCAATGTGGATCTACATCTCTACATTTATGGTAGGTACAAAACTGTACTATGTTCATCTCACATTGCTGCAGTCCTTACAAGAATCCCAAAGCAGAGTTAAGGGAGGATGGCAAACTATAAAGCAGTAGGAGCTGCCAAAATGCCCTGTAAAAAATTGCAGTGCAAAAAACCCCTAGATTTAGAGTAAAAGTGGAAGGTGATAAGCTTTAAGAAAGTATGCACTGAACTCCAAGTAGCTGCCTCAAAATATCTTTGAATATCTTTAGTTGCCACCCCTAAAAAAAGTAGAAGTGGTAGTAGCCCCAATGGAATGAAATCCCAGCTGGAATCTCCTTACCATGATGGGAATAACAGAAAGCAATACAAAACCCAATCCACTTAGAAATAGTTTGTTTTGACACAGGCTTGCCCTGAGAACCCAAAGCAAATGAAACAAATAACTGCTGAGACTGCCTGAACCCTTTAGTTCTGCTTAAATAATATCTCAACTGCCTGTGTACATCCAAAGTGTGCAAAATCTTCTCCCCTTTTATTTTGGGGGTTTGCATAAAAGTGGGCAAATGAATAGTTTGGTTTAAAGCCACACTAGAAACCACTTTAGGCATAAAGGAAGGATTAGTGCGCAAAGATACTATCCTTATGGAAAAAAATTAAGAGGCACAACACCCATAAGGGCCTGTAATTTCAGAAACCCTTCTTGCAGAGAGTAACACAACAAAAAAAGCTTGTCCATGATATATTTATTTCAATCCCAGTAGCTGCAGGCTCAAGGTAGAGTGAAGTTGAGTTTCTCCTCAACAAAATTGAGATCCCAAGCAGGAGTAGGAGTCACGGGGGTCTTATTATTTCTTTATTCTTTGCCCTCTAAGGAAAACAAAAAACAAAGGAAATGGTGGGTCACAGTCATAGTGAGCAGAAATTGCTGCATGATGAACCTTATTAGAAGAAGGACAAACCTTTTGTCCAGTAATTCAGTAAGATATTGAAGAGCCACACTTAAATTAGGCTCAGAAAAATCAAATTCTTTGCTGTAAATCAAAAATAAATCTCTTCCATTTATCTGCCTTGTCTTTCCTTGTACTAAGCTGAAATAACATTCAAGACTTGCTGTGGAAGCTGAGAGGTTCAAAACAGAATATGCCAGGCTGTTAGGTGAAGAGAGTGAAGTTTGACATTGAGTAAATGACTGTTCTCCTGAGACAGCAGGTGAGGAATGACTTCTCAGTAATGGGTACCAGTGCTGTCGAGGCCAATCTGGAGCTATTAAAATCATCTTTGGCTTGTCCTGTCTGACCTTCAGGAGTACCTTTGGGAGGAGAGGCAGAGGTGGAAAGGCATAAACATGAAGCTTGCTCCAAATGAAAGAGCATCCACTTTGATGAAACCTTTTGTGCAAAACTTTGGCAGCTGGTAGTTTAGTGGAGAAGTGAACAGATCTATGTCTGGAGTTCCCCATAACACTGTCAATTCCTGAAATACATGAGGATCCAATTTCCACTGGGATCCATAATTTGTCTGCTCAACACATCTGCTAAGGAGTTCTGTGCGAAACCTTGCCTGAAGAGTGAGCTGTAAACTGAGAGCAGTCTCCCACAAAATCATTGCTTGTCTGCATAGAGGATAAGAATGTGTTTTGTTGATGTACCACATGACAGTTGTGTTGTCTGTTAGAACCAACACCTGCCCTGGAAGAAGTAAATCCTTGAAAGCTATTAATGCAATTGGACTGCTAACATCTCCTTCACGTTGATATGTAGATGTTGAAGTCTCTTGCACCCACTTTCCATTTAGATGAGCTCCCCAAGCTTTGTCTGAGGCATCTGTCGTTAGAATCTGACTGTTTAGGTGACATTCCTGAGCCCACCACAAAAATTCCTTTTGAATGCAAGGTATTATCTGAATGACAGTGTCCATATCTTGGCAGTGCTGTGTCCATACATTTTGAGATACCATTGTAGCTTCCTCATATGCAGTTTGGCATTGGGAAGCACCAGAATACAAGATGCCATGAACCCCAAGGCTTGAAGGACTGTCCTTGCAGTCAGCCTGGACTGATGAGACAATTGATGGAAGTAAAGAAAGATTCTTTTGTTTGTCCGGGGTCAAAAGGCCATCTGGGATGCTGTATTCAGTCTCACACCCAGAAAGCACATGTCCTGAGAGGGTACTAGACTGGACTTTATTTCGTTCACAGAATACCCCAGGCATCTTAGCACTGCTATCACATACTGTAAATGATGAAGAAGTTCGTCCTTTCCTTGGGCCAGAATCAGGCAATCGTCCAAATAAAGATAAATCTGTATTCCTCTTAGCCTGAAGAAAGCTATCACTGGAGCCAGAACCTTCGTGAACACTCTGGGCAGTAGATAAGCCAAAGGGCAATGCAGAGAACTGATAATGAGAAGTCCCAGCCCGAAAACGCAGATACTTCCTGCAACTTAGCCTGATAGGAACATGAAGGTAAGCCTCCTTGAGATCCAGAGTCACCATCCAGTGATCTTTGCCCAGCAGAGGTAAAAGCTGTTGTAACATCAACATTTTGAACTTGGGAATGTCCAGGTAAGCGTTGAGGATAGATAAATCCAGAATTGGTCTCCACGTGTTTTGGTACTAGGAACAGGCGAGAATAAAATCCTTGGCCCACTTCTGGCAGAGGGACCCCCTATTTGAAGCAGCAGAGAAATTTGTTTGTGAGCCTCTAGTCTTTGCTGAGGAGGAACATCCGGCATGCCTTTGAAAGGAGGCAAGGTATGGAAATAAAACCTGTAACCTTGGTGTATGATATCCAATACCCATCTGTCTTGGGTAATCAAACTCCAATTTTCCTTGAAGAGTGCCAACCTTCCTCCCAAAGGTGCTGCCAGGCAAGAAGGATCTGGCAGCTGAAAAGGTAGGTCATTGGGCCTGTTTACGAAAGGACTGCCGAAGATTGTGCAGGTGAACTCCCTGTTCTAGGTCTGAAGGAGCTCTGAGTTCTGCCCCTACCACGTCTAGATCTACCCCTAGACTGTGAATCATAAGAAGGTCCACCCCTTAGAAGGCCAATTCCTACTAAACTTGGAGGCTGAACTTGCAAAAATCTTTAACAGCCTGCATAGACTTAGCCTTGTCTTCCATTTTCTTCAAGACTGACTCCACAGGAGAACCAAACAACACATCAGACTGTAAAGGAGCATCCAAAATCCTTGTCTTAACATGGTCAGATAAATTCTGATCCCTCAGCCAGGCGTGCCTGCGAAGAACTGACCCAGTGGCAGCCACCCTAGACGAGGCCTGTACAGCATCAAACCCACATTGTAAAGAATGCTTACCCACCTGTTCAGAGACATGTACCAAATCTTGTAATTCTTTACACTCAATGCCTTCCACCAGAGCATCTACCTTAGACTTCAATTGAGAAAGAAGATAATTTTGATATTTCAACATGTGAAACTGGCAATTCAAAGCCCTCATAGCTAAGGTGGAAGAGGTATAGACTTTCTTTCCCCATCTATCCAAAGCTCTGGCCTCTTTGTCTGGAGGAATTTTTACAACAGAAGCCTTGACACCCTTAGATCCCTGACTAACAGTCTCTGGGTCCGCCCTAGGACTCTTATAAAGATATTTATGAGCCTCAGGCACCCTGTAATACCTATCCGGTTTAACAGGAGCAGGAGGCAAAGAATCAGGATTAAGTGAAGCCTCTGCAAACACATCTTCCACAACATCCAGAACAGGTGGTATAGCCAAAGGCCTATGCTGGGGTAAAAGCAAAAATTCCCTAAGCCTTTTCCTGGAATCAGAGAAGTCCTGACCTTCCCACTTAAAATGCTCCCTCATGGAATGAAGAGTCTCTGAAAAGAAAAATCCTCTGGAGGAGAAGCAGAAGGAGTCGAATCATCTGCATCAGAATCAGAATAAGGAGAGTACTCCTGCAAGTCTTCAGCCGAAGACTCTGAAACATCGCCTGCTCAAAACTCCCCAATTCTGGTTCCACCCTAGGCCTCTTATCAGGAGGGGCAAGAACCTCTAATCAAAGTAATTAAATCTTCTGCCATTTTAAGCATGTGCTTCTTGGGCACAGATCCTGAAGAACTAGGAGTGACACCAACAGAAGCTAAACCTGGCCTGCCTCTGGGAGAAGCCTTGGAAACAGAAGGAGAGGGCCTAACCACCCTAGGAAGGGAGGGAGTACAGTAACTTGAGAAGCCCCTTCAGCCTGACCTGCCTCCTGAGAGGCCACATCCTGCAATATCAAAGTCTCCCCTGGGACTCCAGAGAAGCCTCGGTGGAACCACGGTTCCACTCTGGGCTTAGCTGAGCATCCGGCGGCATATTCCAACCTGGCACAATCTAACCTTCGCTAATAGTGCGCTTATTGAACCTAGCACAAAGCGACACCCAACAACGCCAAACAAGGAATACACAAAGTATGATAGTCCCTATATCTGCTTCCCACAAAATACGGTTATTCACTTTTTCTGACATCCGGTAAACCACTGAGGCAAGAAAAACTAAAATATTTAACTTTGACTCGGTCTGAAACTAAAATTTCAGAGCGAATGGCACTTGCAACGCTGCTTCTGCATCGGACCATGCGGCAAAAGACTGAGGATATGTCATGCGCATTTGTACCCTGACGTCCTGATGTCAGTCTTAAGCGCCTTGACCGACGTCAGCCTAATACTTTGATATTCGGGCCGACCGAGGACAGCGGACTACCCCAAGTGTAAGGACTGCAGCAATGTGAGATGAAGAACATCTAAGAGTAATGCTACTCAATGCCAGAAGTCTAAACCTCAAAATGCACGTACTCAAAACTCTCCTTAGCATGGAGAACATCGATATCTGTGCAGTAACAGAAACCTGGTTCAAGGCTCCCGAGAGCACCCCAGCACTACCAGGTTATACCTCATACCATGCTTTTCGGCCCCAAAACTTGGACCGAACCACAAAAGGAGGGGGAGTATCAATATTCGTCAAAGATACCCACACCTCCAGGTTGGTGGCACAGCACGAAGCATCAGAGACTATCCATGTGCAACTAACAGTGGGTAAAACTGCCTTACAGTTTACAGCCTGCTACAGACCACCCTCCCAAACCCAGGAACCCCACTCAACCTTCCTGAGAACACTGGAAAATATGAAGGTCTCTCCAAACACCATTATATTGGGCGACTTCATTTACCCAAACATAGACTGGGAGCATTACTCTAGCTCCAACACCCTAGCCCAAAGGTTCCTAAAATTTATAAACTCAAATGCTATGGAACAACTTGTTACCACTCCCACAAGAGGGGAAAACATACTGGACCTGATCATCACCAACATGGGGACTCTATGCTCCAGACCAGAAGTGTATCACTCACTGGTAAGATCAGATCATAAACTAATCTTACTGGATATTCACATCCCGACCCCACCCCCTGCCCAGAAAACCACAGTGAAAAACTTCACTAAAGCAAATTTCACACTCCTCAAAACCGAGGTGAAATCCTTCAAAGCCCCCGTGCCTGTGGAAAATACGGCCCAGACTGCAGAATCCTTTATAAATGCATTCTATGAACACCTTCAGGAATGCATGGATCTTGCAATCCCAAATAAAACCAAGACCCAATCCTCCAAAGGCAGATGTTCTGTCTGGTGGACCCCAGCCATAAACAAACTATACAATAGAAGGAGGAAGCTACTACATGATATAGCAAAATCCCAAAAAGGGAAGGCATCTCTGATTAGTATTAGCAAAAAACTACGGGCACTCATAAAATCGTCTAAGGCCAGCTTTGAGAGAAAAATTGCACAGGACACTAAGGATAATCACAAGGCTTTCTTTAGTTATGTTAGGAACCTGGGTGGGAATTCCTAGATATGCTCAGAATTAATCCAAAATGACAAAAAATACACCGAACCCACAGACATTGCCAACATCCTAGCTGACCGGTTCAGCGCAAACTCCCCCCCCCCCAGCCACCAAAAGGGCAAATATCTATCCCAGCAGAGTGCTGCCCCCCTGACATCTCAGATGCTGAGGTAAGAGCCGCCCTCTCCAAAGCAAAAAACACAGCATCAATGGGACCAGACGGTGTCCCGGGCTGCGTCCTACATGAACTCCAAGAAGAGCTAAACCCAAACATAAAACTACTGTTCAATCTCAGCCTTACTACAGGATATGTACCCAAAGAGTGGCGTACAGCAACAGTGGTCCCTCTCCACAAAGGTGGTGCCTCAACGGATCTTGGAAACTATCGCCCCATAAGCCTGACTAGCTTGGTCTGCAAAGCTATGGAAAGGATCATCATGGACCTAATAAATAAAGATATTGGGGACCTACAAACACTAGATCCTACCCAGTTCGGCTTTGTTAAGGGCAGATCCTGCCTCTTAAACCTTGTCGATTTCTTTGAAACAGTCACCAAGGCCATTGACGAGGGGAAGGTGGTCCACACAGCCTACCTGGACCTCACAAAAGCCTTCGATACAATACCCCACTCGGGCATTACAGATAAGCTCACCAACTTAAATATAAACCCCTATGTCACTAGATGGGTTGCAAACTGGCTCAAGGACAGAACCCACATGGTTAGAATTGCTGGAACCATGTCAGGCTCCAAACCAGTTACACATGGCATCCCACAAGGCTCAGTCCTGGGACCTCTCTTGTTCGGTATATATTTCTCGGAGGTACAGGCCAACACGGAAGGACTGTGGCTGACCAAGTTCGCAGATGATTGCAAATTGGGCACCATAATCGACTCTCCAGCCGACACAAGCATCCTCCAAAAGGGTCTCATAGAAACAGACAACTGGTGCCAGAGCCATGGCCTCAAGCTAAATGCCAAAAAGTATATAGTCATCCCCTTTGGCAAAAACGAAGTGCCCACAAATTACCACATAGGTGGTAATCAAGTGCAGAAGAAGTAATTAGGGACCTGGGGACCCAAGTTGATAGCAATCTCTCATTTGACAACCACGTGGCCAAAGTGGTTAGAAGAACATTTTATATAGCCCACCTAATCATGAAGGGATTCACATCAAGATCAGGGGAGGTCATCGTGCCTCTTTACTCATCCCTCATCAGGCCCATAATTGGGTACAATGCCCCTTTTGGGATGTACCTTACCAGACACCTGCAGCAACTGGAAAGACCCCAAAAGTACCTCACCAAGAGGATCAAAGGGCTCAAACAGATGCCATATGCTGCCCGGTTAAAGAAACTCCAGCTCTACTCAGTGGCATACCGCCTGCTCAGAGGCGATCTGTGCCTGACGTATAAAGCCATGTCCAACCCGGAATTAATGGACATGCTGCACCTCAGAAAATCCAAATCCCATCGAGCTACGCGCTTGAGAGACTTGAACCTCAGCACTGAAATAAATAGGACATGCTGGAGGGACAGCTTCATAACCCAGAGGCTCCCTTCACTCTGGTATAAAATCCCAGTCCAGGTTAGGCAGAGTCCCTCATTGACTCTCTTCAAGAGGAATCTTGATGAGTGGATGGGAGATCATAGGTTTACCCCAGGTATCACTTCTGTGTCACTGTTAGATAGAGGCACAGTATACTAACCTCGAAAAAGGGCATAGCAAAATTAATTTAAAATGGGTGGCGAAAGCCAAACACACTCTGGCTAGGCTTATAAATGCCCTAGGGCAGATAGCCTAGTATGAACCTATGAACCAAGGCTGCATAGTTTTTGGGACAAGCATATAATTACTTACTGTTATAAACTCTGTAATTCACTTGGTACAAAGTTGTACAAGTTCAGAGTGGGCTTATTCAAGTAGTAGGACTGTAGGTGGAACAGTCCCTACATGGGGTGCAGCAGGACTGGCAAGGTGCATTACTGTTCTTTCTTTGTTTTTATTTGTCAGGTTATTATTTCACATTTATTTTTATATCACTTTTCAACACCTTGCAGGTATCCATTGTTTATGTTTGGTATTTTGTTTTTCAATGACATGTGAGTCAGGATTCTAAAACAGCCTTTTATAAATCTATTGCAAACCCTGATTACCTTGGGTATGGTGTTAGTTAGACAGGAAGAATGCATTTCAGTCAGTCTCTGAAACTTTGTAGTGATGGCACAGTGGCATTTTAGGTTGCATTTGAGTTGTAATTCAATGTGGTGAGTTCCATAAACAAGAACAGAAAAAAAAATACTGTGCCTATGTATGTTAAAACAGCTTTAGGAGAGTTCATATTCTACAGTTGTGAACTAAATTCACCTCAAGTATTCTTGAATAAGCTCACTAAAATTCTTTCTGGGTGGTACCAATGCTGAACAGTTTTACAGGTGACCTCCATGAAGCACTGTTTGTACTTCAGGACCAGAGATAATTCTTTAGCAATGTGGAAAAAGAAGTTATGTACTCAGCATAACGTTCCATGTTTGTTGTCCATAATCTTGCCTTCATTCTTGATGGTTGGGTTTGGAACTGAGCATTGGTTCCACCTCGGCTGCATACTAAAGCTCAAGAGCTTTCACTGGCCCGAGGCTATACCCTATCCCATGATGCCTAGCAACAGATACCCAGATCTCATTTGCAAATACCCATCACTAGACTATCTGACACAATAATCCTCTGCGCATGTCTCACGAGTCATGAAGGGAATCAGAGAACTTATGACCAATTTCAAAAATTTCCTCTCGATCCTCCAGGAAGGGGGAAGGAAGGTGGGATGCAAGAATGAAGGTGAGATTATGGACAACAAACATGGAATGTTACGGTGAGTACATAACTTCTTTATGTTATGTTGTTCTGTCTCGCCTTCATTCTTGATGGTTGGGACAGCATCCCCAGCACCTTTTTTCTAGAGTGGCTCAAGGGAATAAACTCTTCAGAACAGTGGAACCAAAGGAAGCCCTGTTCCGTGAAGCCACATCTACTTTGTAATTAGCGATAGAGGTATGAAGATTGACCCATGTGGCTGCAGCACAAATTGAATCTAAGGGTAGTCTGGCCTGAAAGGCAGTGGAAGTCGACATAGCTCTAGTCGAATGGCCACAAATTTTTCCTGGCAACAGCTTATGCTGAGAACTATATGCATAAGTAATGATGCATAAGTAATGCTATCTGTAAGCCATTTAGATAAAGTGACTTGAAACTGAAGTTCCTTTTCTATTTTCCGAGAACGAGACAAATAATTGGTCTGATTTTCTAAATTGCTTTGTCCTGTGTAAGTAGAAGCGTAACTGCCTATTGGTGAAGCTTATATTCTGCCTTGTTGCCACAGTTGGGGAAAAAGACAGGTAGTTCAATAGACTGATTTAAATTGGACTCAGAACAGACTTTGGGCAGAAAGGAAGGATTATTTCTAAGAGAGACTCTGTCTTTGTGGAAAATCAAGTAGGGAGGACGGATAGATAGAGCTTGCATTTCCTGAAACTCTCCTAGCTGAAGTAATGGCTGTTAAAAAGATTGTCTTCCATGTTAAGAACTTTAGTGAGCAAGAGGCAGCTGTCTCAAAAGGGAGGAGAGTTAAAGCAGTCAGTACCAAATTTAGATCCCATGGAGGTGGTGGTTCTCTTATTGGCGGTCCTAAAAGGAATGTACCTCTCAGAAAAGCTTTGCATAATCTATGAGACATTATACAGGATCCCATGTCTCCTATGTGGTAGTTCGATATGGCAGCTAGTTGTACTAGTGTAGTGGCCGCAGCTGCCCCTTGATTAAAGGTCTCTGCTAAAAATTCCAGAATTGTAGTTATAGGGGGTGTAAAGGGATCAATATTATTTTTGTCAGCCCAACAAGAAAACCTTTTCCATTTGTTAGCATAAAGTTTCCTAGTAGTAGTCTTGTGCAATGAAACTAGAATGTGACATACTGCTGGGGACATGTCTGGAAGCCTAGTTAAGATGGGAAGTGGAGAAACCAAGCTGTCAGCTTGAGGGTTTGAATGGAGAGATGGAGCTTTCCTTTTTGATGAGTCAGAAGATCTGGTACTGGGTCCAGGATCCAAGGCTCCTTCTGGAGATGGGGCCATAGGAAGGGGAACCATATCTGACGAGGCCAGTATGGAGTGATGAGAATTAGCCTGCAACTCAACGATTTGGCTTTCTGAAGAACTTTGGTTATTAGTGGAAATTGGGGAAATACATAAAGAAGTCCCAGGGTCCAATCCTGAACAAGTGCATCCCTAGGTGACTCCCCCAGAGGGGGAATTAGGGCAAGATAGCTGCTGCATTTGGCGAACATGGACGTGGCAAAGAGGTCGCATCAAGGCTGGCCCCACTTGCGAAAAATTTGGTTTGCAATTTCTTGTTTCAGGAAACACTCGGGAGGCATAAGAATTGCCCTGCTTAATTTGTCCGCTATCACACTAAACGTTCCTGGAATATGCGTTGCAATCAGAAAACATTGAGAAGATATTGCCAATTGTCATACTCTTTGAGCCTCTTGCCAGAGGGGGTAAGATATGTTTCTGCCTTGTTTGTTGATATATCACACGACGGACATATTGTCTGTCTGAATTGCAATCGTACCTGGTGGAAGAGAAGTCTGGAATGCCTGCAATGCCAGAAGCACTGCTCTCATCTCTAGGACATTGATGTACAAGTAGTATTCATGTTCCTGCCAAGTTCCTTGGACAGTCTGTCCCAGGTAATGCCCTCCCCCCCATCTGGGAGGAGTCTGTGGTCACTGTAGCTACAGGTTAGGGAAGAAAAAACTGTCTGCCGATTGTTACCTGCGTGGACTGAAGCCACCATTGTAGATCCTTCTTGAAGGTGTCCGTAATGAGGATCTTATATGACATGGGCAACTCCTGCTTGGACCACTGAGCATAGAGAAGCTACTGTAACACTCTCATGTGTAGATCCGCCAGAGGGACTAAAGTTATTGCAGGTGCCATTAAACCCAGTACCTTGAGAACAAACTTTGCTTGTACTTTCTTCTTCATGAGCCAGATAGATAGATATTTGATGGCGCAACGTTAGTACCCTTTCATGAGGCAGTTTTGCTACCATGTCTCTTGTGTTTAAGTCTACCCCTATAAAGTTAATATGCTGTGAAGGCAACGAGGTAGATGTTTTGAAATTTATGGTAATGCCTAGCTCTGAACAGAAATGAATGGTAGTGTCCCTTGCTTTGGTTAGTAGATGCATGGTGGTGGTGGTTAGGAGCCAGTCGTCTAATTACGGAAACACCCAGAATCTTAGACACCTCAGGTGAGCTGTGATTACTGCCATGCATTTGGTAAACACTCTGGGGGCTGTAGTGAGACCAAAGGGCAGAGCTCTGAACTGGTAATGACTGGCTCCCAGATGGGAGCGTAGATATCTCCTAGATCGCCTGTTCATATTTATGTGATAGTAAGCATTCTGAAGATCTATTGAGCACATCCAACTGTCTTGTCCCAGAAAAGGAAGTATAGACTGCAGTGTTACCATCTGGAACTTTGCTTTCTTTATGGACTTGTTCAGTTTGCTGAGATCGAAAATTGGTCTCCAGTCCCCTGTTTTTTTTGGAACTAAAAAGAACCTTGAGTAAATTCCAAATCTGGTTTGGCCTGCGGGGACTTCTTGGATGACTCGTTTATCTAGCAACCTTTTATTTTCAAGGGTTGCTTGATTCCTTTGACCAGGTGGTATGTCTGGGATGGATCTTGATTTAGGGGGAGGAAAAGAGAAAGGAATGCTGTATCCCCTGGATATGATTGACTGTACCCATTTTTCTTGAGTGATATTCAGACAGACTTTTGGGTACAGTGATAATCTCCCCCCCGACTGCCTCCAGAGGTGAACAGGTGGGCCTCCTTTCAGAAGCGCTGGAAGGCCTGCTAGAGAACGTATTTCTGTTGCCCTGATTCTGCAGACCCCCTCTGCCTAAAGGGTGGTATCTTCTATTGTTATTTACCCCTCTGCCCCTGGGGGAAAATTCACCATGCGTCCAGCGAAGATCTTTGGGATTTCTAGAATCACATTTTTCTGCCCTTCTGACCTTTGGGATAAGACCTGGTAGGGATGGAGAAATGTACTCCCACAACAGACAGAGTTTTGGCTTCTTGTTCGCACCTGGTAAGAGTCTCTCTTACTTTTGGCCCGAATAAAGACGAGCCGTCAAAAGGGGCGTTGATAAAGGAAGACTTGAAGGGTTCAGCAAACTCACAAAGATGCATCCAGGAATGTCTCCTCAGAGCTATTCCTGAGCCTGCTGCCCTACTCACTCCATTGGCTGCATAAGAAATGAGGCGCATGGGGGAACTTATTACAGAGTTTAAAGTTGCAAACTGACAGTTTACCTTGTCATGCACCTCCACAGCTGTAGTACCTTGGAGGGTACCTCCTAGCTCCTTGAGGAGATCCCTCCGAAGTCGAATAAAGTGGGATAAGTAATTCAGCGACCTAAGAGTAAAGGCTGCTGATGAAAATTAGAAGTTATGTACCTACCATAACGTTCCATGTTAGTTGTCTTCTCTCGCCTTCTTTCTTGCTGGATGGGTTCGGAGCCGATCCTCGGCTCCGACTTGGCACTTGCTAAGCTTGAGAGTCACTTTTACCAGCTTGAGGCAGCTCCATATCCCATGATGCAAGGCGGTAATACCCAGATCTCGTTTGGTACCTAGAGGGAAAACTACCTAGCATAAAAACTTTCCACAAAGGAAAGAAGAGCAATTAGCCAAAAAAGGCTGTAAGGGGAAACCAGATAACTAAAAACTAGAACTAACTGGTGCCCAAAGAAACAAAATCTTCCAGAGACAAGGGAGATCAAGGTCTGTCCAGGCAAGTGGGGACAGGAGGGAGGGTCGCAAGAAAGAAGGCGAGAGAAGACAACTAACATGGAACGTTATGGTAGGTACATAACTTCTAAATGTTAAGTTGTCAATCTCGCCTTCATTCTTGCTGGATGGGACCACGTCCCTAGCACCTCTATCCTGGGTGGCTCAATGGAACAGACTCTTGAGAACCATGGAACCAAAACTGGCTCTATCCCTGGAGGCCAAATCCAATTTGTAATGAGAAACAAAGGTATGAGGAGTGGCCCAAGTGGCTGCTGCACAAATAGTATCTAAGGGTAGCCTAGCCTGAAAAGCTGTAGAAGTGGCTAGGCCTCTAGTGGAATGTGCCTTAGGTTTCGAGCACAGTTGTTTGCCCCTAAATTGATAGATGTCAGAAATGGTGGAAGATAGCCATCTAGATAAGGTCACTTTGGAAACAGGGAGGCCTTTCTTATTTTCAGCATAAGAAAGAAAAAGCTGATCAGACTTCCTGAATTGCTTTGTTCTGTCCAAATAATATCTGAGTTGGCGGTGAACATCTAGATAATGCAATTTTTGTTCTGATCTGTTGGAATAATTAGGAAAAAATACAGGGAGATCAATGGATTGGTTTAAATTTGTTTTTGAAGCAACCTTGGGCAAAAAGGATGGATTAGTTCTCAAGGATACTCTGTCCTTGTGGAAGACCAAATATGGGGGATGAACAGAGAGGGCATGAAGTTCTGATACCCTCCTAGCCGAGGTAATAGCGACAAGGAAGAGTGTCTTCCACGAAAGAAACTTTAGTGAACATGAAGCAGCTGGCTCGAAAGGAGGAAGAATTAAGGATGTCAGCACTAGATTTAGGTCCCATTGTGGAGGAGGACTCCTGACAGGAGGTTTCAGGAGAAAAATTCCTTTGAGAAAAGCTTTACAAAGCTTGTGGGACATAATGTTGTGATCTGCAAATCCGACATGAAAGTTCAAGATTGCAGCCAACTGAACTTTGACCGTGGAAGATGAAGAACCCGAGTAAAAGATTTCTGCTAGAAAATCCAAAACTGCATGAACAGGGGCAGTAAAGGGATCTATGTTCCTCGATTTCGCCCAAAGGGAGAAACGTTTCCACTTGCTAGAGTAAATCCTTCTAGTAGAGGATTTAAGGGAAGCTACTATGATATCCCTAACGGGGTTAGAGATCATAGGAAGCCTGGCTAAGGAAGGAAGTGGAGCAACCAAGCTGTGAGGTTGAGAGAAGGAATGGACCGATGCAGCTGACCCGATTGGTGGATCAAAGATCTGGCACTGGGTCCAGATGCCACGGCTGCACCAAAAGATGACGATGAAGGAATGGAAACCAAATTTGTCGAGGCCAATATGGGGCAATGAGAATCATTTTGGCTCTCAAAACGGTAGCTTTCTGGAGTACCTGTGGTATCAATGGAAAGGGAGGAAAGGCATAAAGAAGTCCCTGGGGCCAATCTTGGGTAAGAGCGTCTCTGGGGGGATGGCCCAGAAGTGGAAAGAGAGAGAAGAAGACTGGGCATTTGCTGTTTTGGGGAGTAGCAAAAAGATCGCAACATGGGTGGCCCCAGTTCTGAAAAATCTCCTCCACTATAGATTGCTTGAGAGACCACTCATGAGGCATGAGTATAGCTCTGCTCAATCTGTCCGCTAAAATGTTGGTTTTCCCAGGGATATGCATTGCTACCAGAAACCGATGAGAGGAGATCGCCCATTGCCAAAGTCTGCGAGCCTCTCGACACAAGGGATAGGACTTGGTTCCACCCTGCTTGTTGATGTACCATACTACGGACATGTTGTCCGTGTGAACTGCAATCGTTCCTAAGGGAAGAAAGTCGTTGAGGTCTTGCAACGTTAAAAGCACTGCTCTCATCTCTAGGACATTTATGTGCAGGTGGTATTCGAACGGTTGCCACGTCCCATGAACCCTCCTGCCCTGATAATGACCCCCCCACCTGATCAGGGAGGCGTCCGTAGTGACTGTGGCTACAGGGGCCGAGAAAACAAAGGGTCTGCCCTGATGGACTTGGGAGAAGAAATCCACCAGGATAGATGGTTTTTGCAAGTTTGTGTCACCAGGATTTGGTGATGCATGGGAAGCTGTTGGTAGGACCAATGGGTGAATACCATCCATTGAAGGAGATGCATGTAAAAACGGGTCAAAGGAAGAAGAGTAATGGCAGCTGCCATGAGGCCCAATACTTTCAGGACCAGTCTGGCTTGCACCTTTTTGCTGGCAAGGATAATCCGCACATGGTTTTGGATATCTAGGATTCTCTGGCTTGTGAGGTTTGCTGACATCTGAACAGTGTCTAAACTTGCGCCTATAAAAATAATAGATTGGCAGGGCAATAAGGAAGATTTTTCGTAGTTGACTGAAATTCCTAATTGAGTGCAGAGATTTAGGGTGTAATCTCTGGCTTGGAGAAGTTGATGCCTGGTGGTGGCTGAAAGGAGCCAGTCGTTGAGATACGGAAACACCTGGAATCCTTGACATCTCAGGTGAGCCGTGACCACTGCCATGCATTTGGTGAACACTCTGGGGGCTGTAGTAAGACCAAAGGGCAGGGCTCTGAATTGAAAATGACTGGACCCCAGCCGAAAGCGGAGAAACCTTCTGGAGCGTCTGTGGATTTTTATGTGATAGTATGCATCCTGAAGGTCTATTGAGCACATCCAGTTGTCTTTGCCTAAGAAGGGCAAAATCGATTGAAGTGTGACCATTCGAAATCTTGTCTTTTTCACAGACTTGTTGAGTCTGCTGAGGTCCAATATTGGTCTCCAATCTCCGTCTTTTTGGGAACCAAAAAGAACCTTGAGTAGATTCCGGGCTCTGAATGGTCTGTTGGAACTGGCTGAATGGCCCTTTTTTGTAGAAGCTTTGATACTTCTAATTTTGCGGTTTCCCTTAGACCGGGTGGAACATCTGGAAGTGAATTTTGTGAGGAAGGGACTTTCCTCGAAAGGAATCTTGTAACCCTCGGATATGATCGACTGTACCCATTTGTCTTGCGAAAGGGAAAGCCAGGCTTCTGGGTACAGCGATAATCTTCCCCCGACTGCCTCCAAGGATGGACAGTCGGGCAACACCTCAGGGATGCTGGAAGGGCTTGTCAGAGAGAGGCTCTCTGCTGCCTTGGTTCTGCGGACCCCCTATGCCCCTAGGGCGGCGTCTATTATCATTACCCCCTCTGCCTCTAGGGGTAAACTGACCACGTGTGTCCAGCGTGACTCCCTGAGATTTTCGGAACCACATCTTTCCCCCTTTCTGTCCTTTAGGGTAAGGCCTAGAAGGGGTAGAAAAACAGACTCCTACAGCAGAAAGAATCTTGCCGTCTTGCTCACACCTGGTCAAAGTATCCTTCACCTGAGGACCAAACAATGTTGACCCATCAAAGGGAGAGTTTGTGAAGGACGCCTTAAAGGGATCTGCAAAATTACAGAGCCACATCCAGGACTGACGTCTAAGAGCCACTCCTGTCCCTGCAGCTCTACTCGCTCCATCTGCTGCATAAGAAATTAGCCGCATGGAGGAGTTGGTAATGGAGTTAAGGATTCCTAGCTGAGAAGCAATCTTATCCTGAGCCACTGCAGCTGAAGGATCCTGTACTACTTCACCTAATTCTTTAAGGATGTCCCTTTGAAGTCTGGTGAAGTGACATAAATAATTCAGCGAACGCATGGCAAAGGTCGCTGGGGAAAACATCCACTTACCATACCTGTCCATGGTCCTAGAATCCTTGTTAGGAGGATGGACTGGTACGGAAGGATCTGCAAGTTCCTTCTTGGTGGCGGCCGCCACCACCATGGCATCAACAGGGACACCTTTTGTAAGAAATTGTTTCTCGGAAGGGGCTGTAATAAATTTAGAAGGCCTCCTGGGAACTGGCTCCACGGAATCAGGAGATGCCCATGCCTTCCGAGCTATCACCTCCATGAGGGGGTCGAAAGGCGGAGACACCCAGGAGGTGGAGGGTCGAGATCCAAATGCCTCTAGGTATACTGACTCATCCTCGGAGGGATTAATGGAGGGCCAGTTCCCCTCTGTTTTAGGAGTTCTAGGATGTCTGAAAAAGAGACATCCTCAGAGGGGGATCTTGGGGACCCCTCCAACTCATCTAAGTCGGTATCTGAAGTTGTAGACTCAGGGGAGTCTAGGTGCTTCCTCTTACAGGTCCTCTTACACGGAGGATCTCCTGACGGATCAGGAGAATCCTCGGAAGAGGGGGTTCTTCCCAGTGGGAAAACCTGAGGCGGTGGATCTCTCAGTCCGGGAGCAAGAGAGTGGGAAGAGATATCTACAGGCACCATAGAGGGAGGAGCTAAGGGGATAGACTGCTGACTGAGCCCGGGGGCCAGCACACTCCTCATCACCTCGGCTCCCTCCCAGGGAGATCCGAGAGACCCCGCTCTGAAGAAACAGGGGCTCCCAGGCCCACCGAAAGGGAAGGCTCTGAGGCAGATGTCGGAGCCGAGCTCACCAAGGCTGAAGCCCCAAGCGGAAGAGCAGGGTCGGACAAGGGTCCGATGCCACTCACCCCCTCGGAGCAGACCAGGGAAGCCCGACCACCGGATCCCTCCAAGGAAGGTCTCGAGGAGGAGATAAGAGTAGAAGCTGAAGGAGCAGAAAGGGGTGGTATCTGCCCCGCAGCCGTAGCAGTGACTATTCCAATAGACTCCGGCTCCGAGCTCTGGAGGAGAGTCGAAGGAGGAACTTGAAGGGGGTGTGGACTAGTAGTCGTCTGTTGAGATGGACTATGAAGCATTTGAGCTAGTGCCTGTGATTTTAACAATCTGCTTACCAATCTCTCCAAATCATGGTCTGAGAGCCTGGAAGACCTAGATGATCGGCTCCGATGGCTCCGCTCCGAAAGAAGAGGAGAGGTCGGAGCCGACAGTATCGGCTCCAAAGAGGGAGACCTGGACCGCTTCCTCGATGGAACCATCGGAGCCGAAGAACCCTCGGTTCCAGACGGAGCCGACAACTTATCGGCTCCAAGCCTGGTCAAAGATGTATCGGCTCCGGCCGCAGCCGATACAGGCAAAGAAATAATGGTATCGGAGCCGGCCGGTGCCGATACCGAAGCCTTCGACACATGGTGGTCGGAGCCGGTTGGAGCCGACACCAATATGGCAGTTAAAGTATCGGCACCGATAGCCATCGGTGCCAAAGATTTAGTCAAAATAAGATCGGCTCCAGCCGGAGCCGATCTCGACTCCAAAGGAGTCGGAGCCAGGGCCGAAGGCTTAGTAGCAGAAGCCTGGGCCTTGGAGGTCTTAGAGCGCTTACCCGAAGCAGACTTGGCGGGGAGCCCTCTGGTTTAAGAAGTCCTCTTAAAATTAATTTATTTCTCCTTTCCTGCAGGACTCTCTGGCTGAAAGAGTGACAAATAGCACAGGAGTCCTGCAGGTGGGGAGGTCCCAGGCAGTAGATACAAGAAGTGTGACCGTCTGTCAGAGACATCTTCTGACAGCATGAGTCACACTTCTTGAAGCCTGAGACCCTCTGTTCTTTGGGCATAGTGAGCACACACACACAAAACACACTACTCACACAGTCCCAGATTCAGAAAATTTAACTTAAAATGGGGAAAAAATAAACTCACACACACGCCCTGACAGGAAGGGATGGGAGAGGATTGAAGGCCCGACTAAATAAAACTACAAGGGAAACAGTAAACTAGGAGCTAGAGACCTTAAAACAATCTAAAAGTGACAAATACACTGATATATGAGAGAAAAAAGGAGGAATGGGGTGACTAAAATTTGAAATACAAATTACTTACCTAGAGCTGGTAAAAGGAGTACCTCATCAGCGAAGCGGCAAATGAGATCTGGGTATTACCGCCTTGCATCATGGGATATGGGTCTGCCTCGAGCTGGTAAAAGTGACTCTCGAGCTTATCAAGTGCCGAGTCGGAGCCGAGGATCGGCTCTGAACCCATCCAGCAAGAATGAAGGCGAGATTGACAACTTAACATCATATGTTTCCCATGTCTGTTCATCATTTGAGACTCCTTATTCGACAGATGGACAGATGAAGTTTTGGCTAATTCCTTCTTGGTGGCTGCTGCCGCCACCACCATAGCATCTACCGGGACACCTTTAGTCAGGAATTGTTTGTCATCTGGGGCTGTTATAAATTTGCTGGGCCTCCTTGGAACTGGTTCAACAGATTCTGGAGAGCACCACGCCTTTTGACTGACTACACCAAGGAGCTGGTTTAAAGGCGGAGACACCCAAGAGGTGGGGGGTCGAGATCCAAATGCCTCCAGGTGTACAGACTCATCTTCAGAAGGGGAGAGGGTCTTCTAGCCACCTCTCTGTTTCAGGATCTCTAAAATGTCTGAAAAGGAGACAACCTCAGAGGGTGACTGTGGAGACCCTTCTGAATCCTCCAAGTCTGTATACAACGTGACAGACTCAGGGAAGTCTGTTTCCTCTTACAAGTTCTCTTATGAGGGACTTCCTCACAGGAGTACTCTGGGGAGGTTTCAGAAGACAGTGGCTTGCCCATTGGGGTGTCCTAGGGCATTGTTTCTCTACACTTGGGCTAGAGGGATGGTGTAGAGGTCGACATTTGGACCCTTAGGGGGAAGAGTAGCTGGAGCCAAGGGTGGAGAAGTCTCGGGGGGAAAGCACACTCCTCATCACCTTGAAGGCACCATGATCCTGGCCTGAGAGAGCCTCTGGCTCCGAGGAACCTGTAGATCTCCCATGCACCAAGAAGGATGTCTCTGAGGCTGATGTGGGTGCCAAACTCACCTGCACCTAACCTCTGAGAGGAAGAGTCAGATCCGACAAGGGTCCGATTTGACTCTCCTCCCTGGAACCAATGAGGGAGTGTTGGCTCCCAGATCCCTTGATAGAAGACAACATCGAAGAGATCAGAGCGGAAGTTAGGACCGAGAATCTGGCTGTGGTTCTTGGACCCAACAGTTCCACCACAAGGACATCCAAACACTCTAGCTCCAAACTTGTCAGAGGAGGAAAGTACAATTGTGTACACTTACCATAAATGTAGATGTTCGAGTGTATTCACAGTTGCAGTCATTATGTTTGGGGTAATCTGCTGGCAGGTTGCCCTCAGTTGGCCTGATTTACAAAGTCTTGGGTCCTGCGTCGGTTGCTGTCCCTTCTTCCATGACGTCAGGTCGTCAGGGGTATAAAACATGCAGCCGATGCCATTACATCAGTTTTTCTTGCCCCAGATGTCAGGTGCCCCCCAAAAGGGGAGCAAAAAAAAAAATTATATATATATATATTTTAAAACACAAAACATATACCTACAAACAAAAGCAAATACACCAAAAAGGTTTTTAATCATAGTAAAAGAAAGGAGAGGTATAGTTAGAGAAAAACAGGGGGCTGGAGGGAGGATAACCAGGACTGCAACAGTGAACACACTTGAACATCTACGTTTATGGTAAGTGTACACAACTGTACTATGTTCTTCGTGTTTCAATGTTGCAGTCATTACATTTGGGTAGAATCCCAAAACTATGGTTGGGAGGATGGATTTATACAGCATTAGGAGCAGCTATAAGACCCTGCAGGACAGCATTGGCAAAGCCAGTACTGGATTTAGAGAAGAGAGGTAAATGGTAATGTTTGGTGAATGTATGATCTGTGCTCCAGGTAGCAGCTTCTAGAATGTCTCTAGTAGGAACCCCTCTGAGAAAGGCTGCAGAAATAGATGCAGCCCTGGTGGAATGAGATCGGCTCCCCTTGGGGATAGGTTTACCATGGTGCATATAGCAGAAATGAATACAATGGCTTATCCATTTGGAAATAGTCTGCTTTGAAATAGCTTTTCCCTCTGCCCCTGCAGCAAATGCCACCAACAGTTGTTCAGATTTTCTTAGAGATTTTGTCCTGTTTAAGTAGAATCTAAGTTGTCTGTGTACATCCAATGAATGCAGAATCTGCTCACCCTTGTTCTGTGGATTGGGGAAGAAAGTTGGCAGATGAATGGTCTGATTAAGAGCCACACTGGATACCACCTTAGGCATAAAGGATGGATTGGTCCTGAGAACCATCCTGTCCGGATAAAAAATAATAAAATGCTCCACTGCCATAAGAGCCTGTAATTCTGAAATCCTTCTAGCTGAAGTGACTGCTAAAAGGAAAGCTGTTTTCCAAGAGAGAAATTTTAGGTCTGCAGTAGCAGCTGACTCAAAAGGAGGTAGAGTGAGTTTTTCCAAAACAAAACTGAGGTCCCATGCAGGAGTTGGTGATCTCCTGGGAGGTCTTAAATTTTTGGACCCTCTGAGATACTGCTTTAGCAGAGGATGAGAGAAGAGGGGAGGTTCTGTGTTGTAATGAGCTGAAATGGCAGAGGCATGGATTTTTATGGAGGAAAACGATAGGCCCTTGAGAAGCATCTCAGTTAACTATTGCAGAATCTGAGGAATATTGGGCATTGCTGTGCTTATTCCTTGTGACTGGTTCTAGGCACAGAATCTTTTCCATTTGTCTGCATACGATTTTCTAGTACTAGGCCTTCTAGCCTCAAAAATGACATCCATTCACAGGTTTGCTGAGAGATGCCAAGGGTGAAATTAGTTGATTAGCCATGCTGCAAGATTCAAAGTTTGGAGCTGAGTGTGCAGAATTTGGTAGTTCTGCCGAGACAGTAGGTAAGGTGTCTGAGGCAGGTGCCACAGAGGAAGGTGTGACACATTGCGCAGGAGTGGGTACCAGTGTTGGCGAGGCCAGTCTGGAGCAATCAGAATAATTTTTGGTTTGTCCTGTCTGACTTTTAATAGGACTTTGGAGACCAGAGGCAGAGGGGGAAAAAGCACAGACTGATAGATTTTTCCAGCTGAATGATAGAGTTACCACTTTCCAAGCTTTTTTGTGATGAATTCTTGTGCAGAATTTGTCCAACTGATAGTTCTGGGGCGAGGCAAAAAGATCTATGTCTGGGCTCCCCCATTTGCATGTCAACATGTTGAAAACTTGTGGTTCCAGTTTCCATTCATGTGGGTCCATAAGATTTCTGCTTAGTTCATCTGCCAGAGTATTTAGCTTTCCTGGCAGGAATTGAGATTTTAGATATATTTGATAAGTCAAGGCCATGTTCCACAATACCATGGCTAGTCTGCAAAGGGGGTAGGAATGTGTACCCCCCTGCTTGTTTATGTATCACATGACTGTGGTGTTGTCTGTCTTTATCAGTAGTTGTCCTGGATGAAGGTAGTCCTTGAAGGCTGTCAGAGCATTCTGTACAGCTAGCATCTCTTTCTGATTGATATGTAGGTGCATTTGATTTGGGCTCCATTTGCCCTGAATGCATTTCCCTGCCAGATGCGGCCCCCAAGCATAGTCTGATGCATCTGTAGTTAGGGTTTGAGTGGCAGGGGGTGGAGTGAATGGCAGTCCCTTGTTTTGGTGGCAAGCCTCTGCCCACCATAGGAACTCTAGTTGCAGGCAAGGTATAATAGGAATCATTGTTTCCAGGCGGTGACAATGTTGACTCCATAAACCTTTTAGGTACCACTGAAGTTTCCTCATATGCATTCTTGCATATGGAATGAGAAGAATGCAGGAAGCCATGAACCCCAAGGCCTGCAGAATTTGTCTTGCAGATAGCTGGGTTTTTGTGACCACCTGTTTGAAGTAAGTCATCAAATGAATTTGCTTTTCTGGCGTAAGGTTTGGGCAGTTGTTTTCAAGCTTGCACCTAGGAATGTAATTTTTTGAGAGGGTACTAGTTGTGATTTCTTTTCGTTTATGGTGTACCTTAGACAAGTTAGAACCCTTTTTACAAATGCCAGATGCTTTAGAAGAGTGTCCTTGTTTTCTGCCTGAATTAGACAATCGGCCTGGTATGGATAAATTTGAATATTCATTTGCCTGCAAAATGCAATTACTGGTGCCAGGCACTTTGTGAAGACCTTGGGCACAGTAGATAAGACAAAGGGCAGTGCAGAGAACTGGTAATGCAAGTAGCCTGCTTTGAAGTGGAGGTATCTTCTGCAAGATTCCCTGATTGGGACATGCAGGTAAGCCTCTTTTAAGTCTAGAGTTACCAACCAGGCATCTTTGACTAGCATAGGTAGTAACTGTTGAAGAGTCAGCATCTTGAATTTTGGAATGTCCAGAAATGTATTTAGAATGGATAAGTCCAGAATTGGATGCCATGATTTGTCTTTTCTGGGTACCAGGAAAAGTCTTGAATAGAAACTTTGTCCCATTTCCTTTTCTGGTACTGGTTGAATAGCCCCCATATTCATGAGGGACAGAACTTGTTTCTGGGCCTCTGCCCACTGATTTGGAGGCAGATTTGGCCATCCATTTGGGATTGGCAATGTGTGGAAATGAAATCTGTATCCCTGGGATACTATATTTAAAACCCATTTGTCCTGGGTAATAAGTTGCCAGTTTCATGCATGAAGTGCCAGTTTTCCCCCCAAAGGGGCGGCCAAAAGGTAAGTGCTTGGTGATTGAAGAGGAAAGTCATTGAGACTGTTTACCATAGGGAGGTGCCTTGTTACTTCCAGGTTTGGAGGTGGAGGCACTCAATTGTTTTGTTCTAAAAGTTCCTTGTGACTGTAACCTGGAGCCTTTGGAATGTCTGGATTTGACTTGAGCGGCTTTCGAGGGAACTGGAAAGGACCAGTTCTTAGTAGGCCAGTGCCTACTAAATCTGGGTTTTGAAGATGGCATCGGTTTAATATACAAATCTTTAGGCCTGAAAACACCCTCAGAAGCCGGTGCCTGCACAGCGGCTCCAAACCCATCTAAGGTAGAGACATCCGCGGGTTCAATACTTAAAGCATCTCGCGGCATTCCGGACTCCGAATGGGTCTCAGTAGAGGCCTGCGAATCAAAAGTAGTGGGTATCAGGGGCTGTGAAAGCACCTCACTGAGTACCGGCCACATTTCTTAAATCCAGACTGCTTAACTTCTTTAGCAGAATCTTTACACATATTGAAAAGATTTGTCTACAACAATAGAAAAGCACTATAAACACAGTACACTAATCCAAGGTACAGCCTATGACAGTACAGTAAAGTACAGAAAAGCACAAATATTATAAACAAAAAACAATTCTTTTTTTATAGAGAGAAAGAATGGCTAGAGGAGAGGTCTCTAACTTAAACGACAATCTCCTCTAGCCAGAGGAGATGTCTCTAGATTAAACGACTAAACCTCAAAAAAGGATGTAGAAAGGGGAAGGAACCCCTCTAACTAAAAAGGGCTAAAATACAAGGGACAAAAAAGGAATCCTCTAACTTAACGGATTTATTAAGGACCAACTAAAAAAGCCAAGGATAGGGTCAAAAGAGGCCTGTGACAACAACGGCCTACACAACAAACACTAAAAACCAGCAAAAAAATAACAGGAAAGACTTAAACTGCCAAAGTAGACTACACTGCCTTAAAGTAAAGAAAAACAAGATTTTTTTCCCAAAAAGGTACTGAAAAAACTATAAACTAATCACATAAACCAAATACTAGCCTGAGCCAGCAAAAAGCAATCCTGAAGCAGCAAGTAGCAAACGAGATCTGGGTATCTGTCACTAGGCATCATGGGATATAGCCTCAAGCCAGTGAAAGCTCTCGAGCTTTAGTATGCGGCTGACTCAGAACCGATGCTCAGTTCTGAACCCAACCATCAAGAATGAAGGCGAGATAGGACAACATAACATCAATTGTTTCTTTTCCACATGCCTAGTATTGAAATCTGACTTAGTTGTTGAGTGATTCTAATGTAACAGTGCAGCTTTTTTTCTAACACATTCTGATTAGTCCTCCTCCACCAATAGTAATACATCCTGTAGTGCTCATCTAAGAACATAATTGTGGTGCCCTTTTCTCATATAACAAACAGCAGTAGGGCCCACCACAGCAGTAACCTGAATAAGGGCATTATGTAAAAAGCACATCAATGAGAAGTAAAATCCATAACATCTTTTTCCAGTAGATGTATACCCAAACAACTGTGTTGCAAAAAATATATTAAAAAAATCACATTTGTGTCTCCCTCCATAGTGAAAGATGTAAAAAAAAAAAAGCCAGTAGCTCATAAGCACTTCTTCCCTAAATTTCAAAGTGAGGTGATAAGGCTTTACTATCAAAATGGGGCTGGAAATAAAAGAGCACACAGAGGAAACTGTTAGCATTTCCTGAAGTGTTAAATTAGATCCCCCAAGATAATGAAACCTGAGCCATCACACTAAAAGCTGCCTGAATGTAGACAATAGGATCACCTGACCTACCAGCTTAATCAAAACAATTAAGAGCTGCAGGGAATCTTGACACCCTCCCTTTAAACAACATCTTAACCAATCCTGGTCATGTACATACATGCTCATCACAAGGTTAAAACTTTTTCACTGTACAATACTATCCAAATACTCTCCTTAAACATAACAGTCTCAACCTCTTACTGAACTGACATAAAAAAGAAGTTATGTACTAACCATAACATTCCAGCTGTGTTGTCTATTTTCATTCTTCCTCAACTGATGGGTTTAGATCCAATCCTCGGATCCAACTCAGCCATTGCTAAAGCTCATGGCAACCAAAAACTCTCGAGCTTCTCTCTTATCCATAATGTTCCAGTCCCAAGTACCACATATCTTGTTTGTTAATTTACTAGAAAGGAAATATTTGTAGACAAAATACTATATCTGTAGCTCAATATAAAAGACAATAATGTCCATAAACCACATATTCTTGCAGGAGTTTAGAAAGGATGGGGGGTTGGTGGGTGGAGAGTTGAGGAAGAATTAAAACAGACAACACAGATGGAACGTGAGTACATAACTTCTTTATCAGATGTTGTCAATTTTCATTCCATCCTCAGCTGATGTGACAGAATTCCCAGCTACCTAAAAACTCAGGTGGACTCAAGGAAGGATATTCCTGAGTACAGCTGAGCCAAATAATGCACTACCTCTGGAGACCAAATCCAGTTTGTTATGAGTAACAAAGGTATGGGGAGTGGCCCAAGTTGCTGCAGCACAAATATCATCCATGGATATTCTAGATTGAAAAACTGAGGAACTTGCCATGGATCTAGTTGAATGGTCCAACAGTTTTGGTAAGGTAATGCTCAATTTATTATAAATAAAGGAAATACAGTCAGTCAGCCATCTGACTAAAGTTACTTTGGCAAGTGTTTTTTCCAATTTCACTTCTGCAAATCAGACAAACAACTCATCAAGTTTTCTGATGCCTTTTGTTTGTATTTAGGTAAAATCATAATTGTCTGTGAACATCCAATAAATGTAACATGTATTCACCCTTGTTAGCAAATTTAGGAGAAAATACTGGCAAATTAATGGACTGATTGATATTAGACTCTGATACCACCTTAGGAAGAAAGGATGCATTTGTTCGTAAGGTAAGTCTATCCTTGTAAAAAATCAAGTATGGAGGTTTTGAGGACAATGCTTGAATCTTAGAAATTTGTCTGGCAGAAGTAATGGCTACCAGGAAAAATTGTCTTCCAAGAAAGGTATTTAAGGTCTCATTTAGCTGCTGGTTTAAAGGGGGGAATGAGTAAGAGCTTGCAGTAAAATATTCAACTCCCATGGGGGAGTAGGGTCTTTAAAAGAAAATCTTAGAAAAAGAGTCCCTCTCAAAAAAAGAATTGCAGAGCTAATGAGAAGCAACTGAGGAATCCTTAAATCCAACAGGAAAATTCGATATAGCTACTAACTGAACCTTAACTGTTGAGGAGCTACTTCCTTATTTTAAAAAGTATAGCCAAAGATTCCAGGATGTTCTGTATGGGAGCTGAAAAAGGATCAGCATTATTTTGGTGAGCCCAGTAAACAAACTTTTTCCATTTACTGGAGTATAGCTTTCGTGTAGAGGGTTTACTGGAAGATAAAAGTATATGTAAAACAGGTGAAGACAGCATAGGTTGTCTGGCTATTAATGGAATCAGAGAAGCCAGGCCGCCAGCCTAAGGTTTGATAAGTCTAGATGAATCATACTCGTCGGATAGGCTAAAAGGTCTGGAGTCGGATCCAGAATCTAATGTTGGTGGAGTTTGAGAGGCCTAAGGAATGGGAACCAAATCTGTCAAGGCCAGTAAGGTGCAATGAGTATGACTTTGCTCTTCAAAATGGCTGCTTTATGTAGGAATTTTGGAATTAGAGGAATTGGAGGATAACTGTAAAGTAGACTGGGGGCCAGTTATGAGCATCCTTCGGTGATTCCTCACTGTGGGGCGGATTAAGGCAAAGTAGCTGCTGCATTTGTTGTTTAGAGGAGAGGCAAAAAGATCACAGCAAGGCTGGTTTCCACTGATGGAAAATCATTTCTGCTACTTTCTTGTTGACAGACCTCTCATGAGGTGGAAGTAAGCACCTGCTCAATTTGTCTGTTATCACGTTGGACTTCCCCAGAATGTGCACTGCTGTGAGAAAGCAGTTGGATGAGATCGCCCATTGCCACACTCTGAGCATTTCTCAACACAAGGAATAACATCTGGTTCCTCCTTGTTTGTTGATATACCAAACTACTGACATATTGTCCATTTGAATTCCAATTGTCCCCACAGGGAGAGCATTCTGAAAGGCCTGCAATGCTAAAAGCACTGCTCTCATCTCTAGGAAATTGGTGTGCAAGTTGGCCTGTTCGGGGGGGCCAAGTGTCTTGGACTGTTTACCCCAGTGTTGTGGATGTGTTCCACCCAAATATTACATAGGTCAAACCAAACGCCAATTGAAGATACGTATTTTGGAACACATGGGCGATGTTCGTAATGTTAGGATGGACAGTCCGATTTCTGAACACTTTAATACAGTTCACAATGGTATGATGGACTCTTTATTTTTTTGTGCTTTAGCTAAACCCAAATCATATAATGCTGGGAATTTTTTGCAAAATTTGTTGAATCTGGAAAGCAGATTCATATTGAAATTTGATACTTTGAAACCAAGAGGTTTGAATTTAGAAATTAATCTCACTATTTAATTACAAGTTATTATTGTAATTTTCTACATCTATATTGTAACTGTTTTTTTATGTCATTTTTTCAGGTAACTTTCTTATATGGTATTTATATATGTAGGGTCTCCTTAACTTTCTGTAATTGATTAATTGATTGGTGTGATGCATAGTATATAAGATGCAGCAACTGTTTCTGTGATTATTCCTTTGAAGGCATTCAGCCGAGGTACCGGAAGAATAAATTGTTGCAGCATCCCAGTTTCTGTGGTTGGTTCTTTATACTGTTTACCCCAGACAATGCCCCCCCCCCTACTGGGAAGTGTCCGTGGTCACAATGGCCTTGAGTTTAGGTGGAATGAACAGATGGCCTTGCAGAACCTGTTCCAATTGAATGCACCATTCGAGATCCCTCTTGCATGCATGGATGATTCGTATTGGGGTTAACATAGGTTGGTAAAGTATCGAACACTGTGTTGCTAGCATCCACTGAAGGATCTTTAAATAAAATCTGGCTAAAGGTACTAGTGCTATAGCTGCTGACATTGATCCTAGAACTTGCAGGACCATGCGGGCTGAAATCCTGGTACTGCAGATTATTTTTCTGACCTGTGACCTTATAGTTTGAACTCTTGTAAAAGGTAGTGAAGCTATGTTTGACTTTTTGTTGAACAGTGCTCCTATAAACTCCAAATTTTGGGTTGGTTCTAGTTGAGACTTCTCGTAGTTTATGGTTATCCCCACATGAGAACATGTCTGGACAACCTGATCTCTTTCCCTTGTTAATTGATGCCTAGTCTAGGCAGTAATGAGACAGTTGTCTAGATATGGAAAGACCTGGAATCCTTGCAATCTCAAGTGAGCTGTTACTAATGACCTTCAGGATCACCTGTTCATCTTTATGTGATAGTACGCATCCTGAAGGTCTATCAAAAACATTCAGTCATCCTTGCCCAAAAAATGGAGAATGGACTGAAATATAACTATCCAGAATTTGGTGTGTCGAACTGACTTGTTCAAGTTGCTAAGATCCAAAATCGGTCTCCAGTCCCCTGGTTTCTTTGGCACTAAAAATAATTTTGAGTAAGTTCTGGATTCTAGCTTGTCTGATGGGACCTCTTGGATTAGTCTTTTTTCTAGAAGATTTTGTAACTGAATTGCGGCTTGTTCCCTCTGACTGGGTGGAACATCAGGGATTTTTCTTGATTTTCTTAAAATTGGAGGAAGGGAAAATGGTATTATATAAGCTCTTGAAATAATCCTCTGCACACAAGTATCTGTTGTTATTTCTAGCCAGGGTCTCTGGTGCAGGGATAATTGACCCCAATTGCCCCCAGAGGAGGGCATTTGGGCCTCCTTTCAGGAGTACTGAAAGGGTCTGTCACAGAACGAATCTCTGGACCCCTGGGTTTGCAAGCCACCTGTGCTGTGGGGGTGGTGTCTACCATTAGAGTTCCCACCTCTACCCCTGGGGGTAACTTCCTCCACGTGTGTCTTGAAAAGGCATTTATATCACGCTATCGAAAGATGAAAATAGCAAATGCTATTTCATCGGCCCCAAAACATCTAAACACCAAAATATCAAACATTCAGAGCAGCAAATTTTTTCCCATGGAAAAAATTCACAACTCCGAAACATATACACACAACACAAGCACACCAAACAAACAGCAATCCACACACATACACTTAAAATCCAACAACTAACCCTACACTAAACTGAACATACACTACTATCTACCCACTTACCTTAACCCAAACCCTAACTCTAAGGTCTGTTTCTATCGCACACTCACCTAACCCGAGCCCTAACACTAACTCACTTAAACCGCCCCTAACCCTAAATTCTGTCACTATCGCACACTCACCTCACCCGCGCCCTAACCCTAACTCACTTAAATCGCACACTTACCTGAACCTGACCCATAACTTTCCACCACAGCGCTAAGAATAGCGAAGCCACAGAAACAGCCAACCAAATTCTTTCCCTAGGAAAGAATTCGGTGTTCTGCAGCTTTGATATTCTTAGCATTCGCTGAATAGTGGCCGATGAAATAGTGTTCGCTATTTTCATCATTTGATTTTGTGATATAGAACCTTGAAAAGGTCCCTGGGACTTTTTGTACCACATCTTTCATAGGTTCATAGGTAGGTACTAGGCTATCAGCCCTAGGGCCTATACAAGCCTAGCCATAACGATTCTGTGGCTATTGCTTCCCACAAATATTTACTTTCCTGGACCCCTCTTCTCCATAGCCTCAAAGGCAGATCTCCCCAGAGAGGGAGAGAACCTTGGATCCAAAAAGTCAAGTTTTTGGACTGCTGTCCTTCCCTGCTCCAAGAACAATCCCTCCCGTGGCAGAAGCCCATGTACTTAGTTAGGTAGGGGTTCTAATCTCACTGCAGTCAACTGGTGTGTGTGTGTGTTTGTGCACTTGCTTGACATCAGAGAGAGCATTTTACACCAGCATATGTGATACTGCTATTACCATCTTCCTCTCATGAGACACTGCTGTCATCATTTATGAAGTGCTGTCTGACACTCTCCAAGTCAGACTTGTGCTGTGGTACTTGCATTAAATATAGAGGTCTCTAGTCAGTGTACTTAGTTAGAAAGGTAGGGGTTTTGTTCTGACTGCAGTGTGTATGTATGTGTGTATTGCCTGACATTAGAGAGAGCATTTTACACTAGCTAGCATGTGGGATACTGCTATTACCATCTTCCTCTCACCATGCTATGCTGATGTCATCAGCTATAAAGTATCCTCTGATGCTATAAAAGCTAGAATTGTGCTGTGGAGCTTGTATTATGTACTGTGATCTCTAAATAAAGAAGTTATGTACTCACCATAACATTCTATGTTTGTAGTCCATCTTGCCCTTCATTCTTACATATGGGTTCGGAGCTGACTCGATCGATTACAAAGCTCAAAGTCTCTAAGCTGGCTCATGGCAAGGTAGGTATTCCATAATGCAGTGGCATCAATCCTCAGATCTTGTTTGCTGCTAACTATAATAGAAAATAGTTGTAGTGTACCCTCAGGTAAAGGAGAAACAATAGTGAAAGGTCTCCAACATAAGGAAGGAGCAAACTTTCCTACAAGGTCCTCTAGGACTATACGGACAGGGGGGGTAGGTGGTGGGTTTGTAAGAATTAAGGGCGAGATGGGCTACAAACATAGAATGTTATGATGAGTACATAACTTCTTTATGTTATATTGTCCTATCTCGCCTTCATTCTTACGTGTGGGACAGCATCCCTAGCACCTTTTTCTTGGGTGGCTCACAGGAATACACTCTTGAGCACCGTGGAACCAAAGGAAGCTCTGTCCCTGGAGGACAAGTCAACTTTGTAATGAGTAATAAAAGTAAGTAGGCTTGCCCAAGTTGCGGCTGCTCAAATACTGTCCATTGAAATCCTGGCTTGAAAGGCAGTGGATGTTGCTACTAATCTGGTTGCGTGAACTCTAACTTTGAAGGGAAGTTCCTTGTTTTTGGAAGAGTATATAAATGTTATGCAATTAGAAAGCCAATTAGATAGTGAGATTTTTACAGACTGGCATACCCTTTCTTGTCTCTGAAAAGGATATGAATAACCAGTCTGACTTCCTGAATTCTTTACATCTGTAGAGATAGAACCTCAGTTGTCTATGTACATCAAGTTGGTGAAGTCTGCATTCTGCCTTGTTGGTATGATTAGGGAAAAATACTGGAAGTTCAATTATTTGGTTAATATTAGATTGGGAGCAAATCTTAGGGACAAAGGAAGGGTTAATTGGAACAGAAACCCTGTCTTTATGGAAGATCAAATAAGGAGGCTTGACTAAACTGCTTGTAGCTCTGAAACTCTTCTAGCTGAGGTTATGGCTACCAGAAGAATCATTTTCCAATAGAGGAATTTTAAATCGCAAGTGGATGAAGGATCAAAGGGTGGCGAGGTTAAGTGCAAAAGGTCAAAATTTAAATCTCAAGGAGGGGCAGGTTCTTTAAACAGAGGTCTCAGTAAGGAAGTTCCTTTCAAAAGGCTTTACACAGTCTATGTGCCATCAAGTTAGGAGTATGCTGCCCTAAGTGGAAAATGGAGATAGCTGCTAGCTGAACTTTAATTGTGGCAGCAGCTGAGCCTTGTTGGAAGAGTTCTGAAAGGAAGTCTAAAATTGAAGAAATTAGGGCAGTGAAGGGATCTAGTTTCTGGTCTGCACTCAAAAAGAAAATCTTTTCCATTTACTAGCGTGTAGTTTTCTGGTAGAAAGCTTATGAGAGGATATCAAGCTATGTTTTACTCCTGGAGTGAAATCCTGAAGCCTGACTAAGGTTGGAAGTGGAGCAGCCAAGCTGTCAAGTTGAGGGTGTGGAGAGAGGGATGGAACATTCCTGACATATGTGTCAGCAAGTCTGGAACTGGGTCCAGAATCCCTAGATCCACCAGTAGATGAGGTCCGAGAAAGGGGAACCAAATCTGATGAGGCCAGTATGAAGCAATGAGAATTATCTTGCTTCCCAAGGATTTTGCTTTCTGAATCACGTTTGATATGAGGAGAAATGGGGGGGAGCATAAAGAAGTCCCGAGGGCCAATTGTGAACAAGTGCATCTCTTTGTCTCCCCTGGAGGGGGGATCAGGGCAAAGTAGCTGCAGCATTTGACGTTCATAGGGGTGGCAAAAAGATTGCAGCAAGGCTGGCCCCATTTGCAGAAGATCTCTTCTGCTATGTTCTGATTCAGAGACCACTCATGAGGCATCAAAATTGCCCTTGATAGCTTGTAGGCTATCACACTGGACTTTCCCAGGATGTGCATTGCTACTAGAAAGCGTTGGGAAGATATTGCCCACTGCCAAACCCTCAGAGCCTCTCGACAAAGTGGGTATGATCTGGTTCCACCTTGTTTGTTTATATACCATACCACTGACATATTGTCTGACTGGATTGCAATCATCCTTAGAGGTAAAGAGTTGTGGAGTGCTTGCAATGCCAGAAGCACTGCTCTCATCTCTAGGAACACTGATGTGCAAATGGGCCTCATGTTCTTGCCATATGCCTTGGACTGTGTTTCACAGGTAGTCCCCCCCCACCCTAGCTGGGAAGCGTCCCTGGTCACAGTAGCAACAGGTTGATGTGAAACAAATGGTCTCCCGATGGTTAACTCATTGGATTGAATCCACCAATGAAGATCCTTCTTGCAAGTTTCTGTTATTATGATTGGGTGAGACGGAGGAATTTCCTGAAGTGACCATTGGGAGAAAAGTAACCACTGTAGGATTCACATATGCATCCTGGCTAATGGAACAAGAGTTATGGTTGAGGCCATAGTTCCCAGTAGTTTGAGCACTATCTTTGCTTTGACCTTGTGTTTGAGAAGAAGAAGCAATTTCTGTTGTTTGAGATTCGCAATTCTGTCCGCATGAAGGCGCGCCATTATTGAAACGGTGTCTATTTCTGCACCTACAAAAGTAACATGCTGACAGGGCGACAAGGCAGATTTTTGCAAGTTTATTGTAATGTCTAGCTGAGCACAAACTTGTAGAGTCATGTCTCTGGCATATTGAAGTAGATGCTTGGTAGTGGCAGTTAGGAGCCAGTCATCCAGGTCCGGAAACACTCGGAATCCAAGACATCTCAAGTGAGCAGTTACTACTGCCATGCATTTGAACACTCTGGGGGCCGTAGTGAGACCAAAGGGCAGAGCATGAAACTGGTAGTGACTGGCTCCCAGCCAGAAGCGTAAGTGACTCCTCGATGCTCTGTCCATTTTTATGTGGTAATATGCATCTTGGATGTCTATCAAGCACATCCAATTGTCTTTCCCTAAAAGGGGGAGTATAAACTGCAGTGTCACCTTTCGAAACTTGGACTTCTTTACTGATTCATTTAGTTTCCTGAGATCCAATATGGGCCTCCAGTCCCCTGTTCTTTTTGGCACTAAAAAGAATCTCAAGTAAGTTTTGAATCCTATCTAGTCTGTGGGGATGGTTTGGATGACTCTTTTGTTTAGCAACTTTTGAATCTCTACAGTTGCTTGATCCCTGAGACTGGATGGAACATCTGGGATTTTCCTGGTTCGAGGAGGGGGGTAGGAGAAGAGTATGTAGTATCCTCTGGATATTATGTTTTGTACCCACTTGTCTTTTGTGATACTGTACCAGGCTTCTGGGTACAAAGATAAACGTCCCCTGACTGGCTCTACAGTAGCACAGTCGGGCCTCCTTTCAGGAGCGCTGATAGGGACGTCCACAAAAGTAATCACAGTCACCCTGGTTCTGCTGACCCCCACTGCCTCTAGGATGGCATCTACCATTATTTCCTCCCCCTCTTCCCCTGGGGAAGGAATCACCTGGTGCATCTGGGAAAAATCTCTGGGATTTCTTGAACCACATCTTCCTGCCTTTCTGCCCTTTAGGATAGGGTCTTGAACAGACAGAAAAACATACTCCAATGGCAGGCAGAGTTTTCCCTTCCTGCTCACATCTGGTGAGTGTATCCTTAACTTTTGGTCCGAACAGTGAGGAACCATGAAAAGGGGTATTTGTGAAGGTAGACTTAAAGGGTTCAGTGAAATTCACCAAAGCATCCAGGAGTGTCTCCTCAGGGAAACTCCTGAACCCACTGCCCTGCTCGCTCCATCTGCTGTGTATGCTATCAGCCTCATAGAGGAGTTCACAATGGAGTTTAAGGTGGATTACTGAGCGGTAACCTTTTCTGGCACCCCTTCAGTTGAAGTACCTTGTAGAGTATCTCCTAGTTCCTTCAGGAGATCTCTCTGAAGCCTTGTAAAATGGGTAAGTGTCAAAGAAAATACTTCAAAAGACCAAAAGCATAAGGTTCAGTTCAGGTATCTTTATTCTTGTGCAAGGAGACAAAAAATGCAGTTACAGAGTTTATCTGACTAAAATCAGGAAATGTCACAATTATTATACCTTTCTTTCAAGGCATTGCCCACTACGGCTGATGTAGCAGACCACCAGTTCACAATTCTGTTACTTTACAGATGTTTCTCACATTTCTAGCTGACTCTTCAAAGTTTAAAAAAGATTTTTCAGTAAACAGGATGGCCTTGACGACCACCGGTCAATTATAACTTTCTTGCTATGTGATGTTACAAGTCTAGGTACTATGGCTAATTCAAGCACAATGCAAGTACAGATTTCTGAAGCAGTTCATTGTTTATAGTATCTAACTTTCTTGCAGCTTGTGCACTTTTCATTAGCACGAACAGAGCTTATTGTCCATAATGAATGGATCTACAGAAATTATTATTATTCTCTATTTAATTTCCTGACCTAGCAGAAAATCACCTGCTTTCCAGTACATTTCCAAAGCACAAACATGTATTTTGCTGTGCAAACTAGGTCAGAGTGCATCTTGCAGTGTCAGAAAGCACAATTTCAGAAAAGCATGTTTTCAGTTTCAAGTAGAACTAATGCTGCATATAGAATAAAAACGTGTTAATCTTCCCTTATTTAAAATAAGCATTACACACATATGTTATTACATATTTTTCTAACATTTCCCCCCTGTTAATACTTTTTATTCTATTTCAAAAGCATAAACAGTTTGTTTCTTCTCCTAACCTCTTCCTTTGAGGATTTGCAGCTGAGTCATTCAATTTAAACTTATGAAAGTGTTTCCTTTTTCAACAGTTCTTCAATTTCAGTACTTTGATACAAAGTCTCAGAAACTGACATGTCTATAAAATCTTTGATTAATTTTTTCATGCAGGGAATACCACAGCAAATACATGCTCCTAACAAAAGTAATCCCACACAAATGGCAATCAGGTTGTTCATTAGGATGGAACCCCACCCCCCCAAACAAATTCTGGAAAAAGTCTGTCAGTGGGTTCGGGCCTGGTCTGGTCATGTCTGACACTTGCTGAATCACTTCCAAATGATCGCTGATTTCGTGTTTATTGTCGGGAATGTACGAACAACACTCATCTTTGATTAAAGCGTACGTACCACCTCTCGCCGCTAGGGTGAAGTGAAGAGCCATGCGGTTTTGAAGCACCGCAGTTCTCATCGCATTCAGTTCATCAGTCATTAATTCAAGAGCAGAAAAAGTTGCATTGCTCATAACCTCAAGAAGTTTGGATAGCTTTCTCAGTTCCCAAATTAATTTAACTGCACCATATGCAGGGGCTATACCAGCCCAGGATATGATAGTGTCACTCAAGTCCATGTGTGCTAGTTTACTCTTGTCTTTCACAGAGTTATGGTTTCTCCAGCCTGCTATGATCTATCCCATCGAATTTTCAGGTTTCTTGATTGGATTTGCAGGTTTCTTTGCGACGTCTCTGACGTTTCAAATTCTCCCATGAGGCAAAGCTGTAGTGTGTTGTATGGCTGGGGCCAGGTAACCCAAAAAACAACTGCCGGACCAATTCTCAGGCAACCATTTGTATGCCTTTTTCCCACATATGAAATAACAGTTTTCTACCTTAGTATTGATATACACATTCCCTGCATGAAACATTTTCTTATCTATAATAGACAGTTGCTTTAAAAGAACAGGATTATGTTGTATATCACTGACAGTTTTATGCAAGGACTCAAAGTATGAGTCATAATCTGAATCACAAATTGTTTCTGCATTTTTAGCATTTTTAGGTTTAATATAACATTTATAAGAAACCGTTACATTACATTTACTCCAACCTACTTGAATCATGTCATTCTTAAAAAAGCATACAATTCCTGTTTGTGTAACAGGTAGGAATAATGCAATTTTGTCCCTAGATTTTACAGGTGTAGTCTCAAAAATCAAGTTTTCCCAGGTCTCATTGACCCCTAGGGGGACAGCAGCCATTAATAATCCCCCGTATGCTGTTGGTATAGCTGTGCAAATCCAACAATTCGAAATATTAAAAGTCTCAGCATACACATATTTGATTGCTTGGTAAGTGTTAAAGTTCGGATGCCAGTCTATGAGTGTTGAATCATGTTTGTTTAGTCTAGCTGGTGTGGCTGAAGAAAAGAAAGGCCACAGCAAAAAGAACATTGTCACTAATGCAGTTATTAAGATGATTATGCAACACTGCTGAAGTCATTCAGCATTTCTATTGTCTCTGGGTCTTGTCATTCTACTGCTGCTGTGTGTTAGCAAGGGTTTTATCAAGTTCAAAGTTTTTGACTAGTTTACAGTGTGTCAAATGAATCCAAGATGAACGTTCTGCAATTTTGACTGCTGGGGGCGTGCTCAGCAGTACTTGATACGGACCTTCCCACTTTGGTGTCGTCCAATTCTTCTTTTTGATTGTCTTCACCCAAACCCAAGTGCCTGGGGCTACTGCTACTTCGGATGGTTTGGTTTGGTCTTTATCTGAAACAGAATTAAACTGTAAAAGATGTTTGTTATTCAGCATACTCCTCATATACTCTGCAAGTGTCCAATCTGCTTCCTGGTCTGCAGGCATGAGAGGTTTCCACTGAGGTATATAATAAGCTCTTCCAAAAATCTTTTCGAAAGGTGTCAATCCTTTTGTATTCGGAACAGTTCTCATGCTCAACAGTGCCAGGGACAAACAGTACACCCAGTTCTTCTGTGTATCAGCCATGAGTTTTTTAAGCTTATTCTTTGAAACTCCATTGTGCCTCTCTACTAACCCTGCAGATTGAGGGTGATATGCACAGTGATGTTTTAAAGAAATCCCAAAATACCGGCTCAACTGTTGTATAGTTTGGTTAACGAAATGTGTACCATTGTCACTGTAGATCCTTTCCGGTATGCCAAATCTAGGAATAATTTCTTTAACTAGGGTCTTTGCAACAGTGGCTGCATCTGGTTTACTAGTCGGAAAGGCCTCCACCCATTTGGAGAACATATCCACAATGACAGGGCAGTACTTTTTATTTTCACATTTGCTCAATTCTATGAAATCCATACAGATAGTATGAAACAGATACGGTGGTGCAGGGAAACTCCCTTGCTTGGGCTTTAATGCCCCTTGTGCATGATGTTTATTACAAGTGTGACATGACAGGCAAAATTTTTTAGTGTAGTTTGTAAACCCGTACGTAGCAAATACCTGATTCACTAACTGTACCATCCCCCCTGTTGAGACATGGCTCTGCCCATGGCTCAACAAAGCTGCATATCTAAATAAATTAGACGGTAATATCGGTTTTCCCTCTTTGGAGATGTACAGCCCTTCCCTGAGAATTGCTCCTTGTTTTTTCCATTTTTGTTTTTCAGCTTGCGTAGTAAGTGTCTGCATTGTTTTCAACATTTCTAAGTCTAAAATCTCAGAAGGTTGTAATTCCTCGTTCAAAAGAAATGCTTCTGAAGCTGCTTGCTTTGCAGCTGTGTCAGCTCTCGCATTGCCTTTTGAAATCCTATCTTGTTGTTTTGTATGAGATATACATTTACAAATAGCTACTTTCTGAGGCAACTGAATAGAATCTAACAAATCTAAAATAAATTGTGCATGGTTAATTGGTTTGCCAGTAAATGTCACCATTCCTCAATTCTTCCACTGTTGTGCAAAAACATGTACAGTAGAAAAAGCATACTGGCTGTCTGTAAAAATGTTTACGCTTTTACCCTTTGCTAAGGTACATGCCCATGTCAAGGCAATCAACTCTGCTGCTTGTGCAGATAAGCTATGTGGTAGAGGTTTCGCGTCTACAATCTCAGTATCAGAAACTACTGCATAACCTGCTAGGTTCTGTCCTGTAGGACTCCTTTTGCATGAGCCATCCACGTAATATTTCACATCGGCATCATCCAAGGGAACATCCATGAGGTCTTTTCTAGGCAGTGTCTTTTGCTCAATTACCTGCAGGCAGTTATGGGGTGTGCCATCCACAGGAGTTGGGAGCAAGGTAGACGGATTCAAAGTACTACATCGTTCAATTGTCATGTGAGGTTGGCTCAGCAATATAGTCATACAAGAAAGATGCCTAGCAGGGGAAAGATATGCTACTTTTTCTTGCAGTAAAATGATTGCGACTGCATGAGGGACTCTCAATGTGAGATGGTGGAATAACACTACTGAGGCTGAAGCCTGCACTGCCATTGCAGCTGCAACTACTGCTTGTACACAGCAGGGTAGAGACCATGCCACTGGGTCCAGTTGTGATGAATAATAAGCAATGGGGCATTGTTTGTCCCTATGCCGCTGAGTCAATACTGATGTCATATAACCTTGCTTGCAATCTACAGTTTGAAAAAAGTTTGTGATAATTTGGTAATCCTAAAACTAATGATGATGCTATCAATTGTTTCAGTTTGCAGAAGGTTAATTCTGCTTCTGGTGTCCACTGTATTAAATCTTGTGTTGCCATAGGTTTCTTAAAAATCAGGTCGGTTAAAGGTTCAGATTTCAAAGCATAGTTTGGGATCCAGCTTCGACAAAAATTAGTCGTACCCAGGAAGGACATCATTTCCTTCTTGGTTGTGGGTTTAGGTGCTTGTAAGATCGCTACTTTTCTGTCCTCATCTAATGTTCTGCCATCTTTGGATATTACATATCCAAGGTATTTCACTTGTTTTCTCCAAAGCTGCAATTTATTTTTGCTTACTTTGTGTCCTTCAACTGCTAGGAATTTTAGTAATGCTATAGTATCTTCCTTACAATCTCGCTGGGTAGGGGCGGCCAGCAGAATGTCATCAACATAAAGTAAAATTTGACTACCTCTCAGTGGGATAAATCCCGCTAAATTAATTGCCATCTCTTGTGAGAATATCGTTGGGCTTTCACTATAGCCCTGTGGTAGTCGCGTATATGTATACCACTTCCCCTGAAATGTAAATGCAAACCAATACTGGCTGTCATATCTACAACAGAAAAATACTTCTGTTGAAGTTTTAAATCATTCAACAAGGTATGTGGATCTGGCACCATAGGTGCTCTTGGTATTACTGCGTCATTTACAGCTTGTAAATCTTGGACCATACGCCATTCTCCATTTGCTTTTTTAACTGGGAATAAGGGTGTGTTACATGGCGAATCAGGAGATTCCACCAGTATTCCCTTCTTAAGTAAAGCTGCTATGATTGGTTTAATACCTGCCTCTGCATCTTATCTCAAGGGGTACTGTCTCTTTTGTGGTCTAAATGCTGATTTTGTTGTGATAGTAACTGGTCCTGCTGTGCGAATAAGTCCTACGTCTGACTTTCCTGTTGACCAGAGAGTTTCTGGTATATCTAACAAAGCTTTTTCTTCCTCTTCTAATAAGAGGGCTTCTCGGCTGTCTTTGCTGGACTGCAAGTGTACAGCTGGATGTGTTTGTGTTATCCAGTTCAGTTTCTATCTTTGTATTCCCTGTTCTGACAGTTCTGATTCTGTCTGTTTTTCCCATTTTGTGATTTTTTTCTCCTAGGTTTACCCATTTTAAATCTTGCTCTTTAGTTAAACTAACATGCGGTAATAGATTCAATTTGTAAAGTGAAAAGAACTCCTGGGGTAATGAACAGCTAACTACACTGTTCCCTTTCATGTCCCAGTACAAATTACACAGTACTAATCTGTTTGCATGATTTCTAAACAATTCTTGTTCATATTCTTTGTCAGGTCCTGGTGTATTACAATAATAGAGAGTACAGTGCAACAGGTGTTGTATGTCAATACAAAGGGAGAGGAACTTACTGACAGCTACATTCATTAACTCTTCAGTTACTGCTCCAGGGCCAGTCATAACTAAGTCCTGGCTGTACCAGTAAAATGTCTCACCTTCCGTTTGCACTGCAAAAGTATTAGTTTGTCACTGTGCTTCCATACCCTGCATGGTTGGAACTACTGCTATGCCTAATAGTTGCATAAGATCTCTGCCCAAAAGGTTCACTGGGCATTTTGCAGAAACAACAATTTTGCTTTTCTGGGTTAATCCTGAAACAGGATCTGTTATTGTAATGTTATGGGAGAGAGGCTCCCGATACAGCTGTCCATTAGTTGCATTTACTAGTATAAAGTCATGTGATTCTGAATTTTCTGGTAGTTTGGAGGGGTGTACCAGGGTTCGTGATGCCCCTGAATCGCACAAAATTTGACTTCCTCCCTCCTACCAGGAGTGTCACTTCTGGTTTTGTGTCAGCTAGATAGAGCTCTAAGTTCAGTAAGGCTAGGTCTAATATTTCATTTTCTTCACTATTGGTAGCTTCCTGCACTTCCTCTATTATCACATTCTCTGCTCCTTCTATCACATTCTCATTTGTCCTTTCTCTATTATTCCTATCTAGTGATTCCTGACTTTCATATAGTCAGTCCTCACCTTCATCGTTTTTGTCTTCCACTGCTGCCTTCTTATTTTTCTTGCAATCCCTTGCCAAGTGTCCCTTTTTCCCGCATTTGAAGCACTCACCTCTTTTCTTTCTCCATTCAAAGTCCTCTGATCGCTGATCAGATTGTTTGTTTCCCTGGGCATTCTTTTTGCCCTTTTGTCCGGACTGTACTAAATAAACTTCTCCATCTTCCACAGCAAATACTTGGGCTTTCTTTTTCTTTTTGTTATTAAAATGCCTTTCGGCATGTCTAGCATATTCAAGCAGTGATTGTAATCTGCTTGTACGATGGTCTGCCATATGTTTAGTAATGAAACTACTTATGGGTGCAATACAGCCTTTCAAAAATGCATTCTTTAACTGCTGCTCATATGGGGAATCTTGTGTCTGGTCTTCAGGCACCTGCATTCCACAGTGATTGTTAAAACATTCTAATAATCTGGCAAAATATCTATCAATAGTTTCACTTTCTTGTTGGATGCATTGATTAATGCAAGTCCAGTCTGCCCTAGGCTTCCATTTCTCAGAAATTCGGTCTGTCAGACCTTTCACTCTGTTATCTAGTTCTGCGCTGCTATGTGGGAGGGGCCTAAGTGCAGCGCCACGGGGATTCCAGTTGCCACTGATCATTTGCCAATCTGGACCTATTTGTCTGACTACTTTTTCTACTTCCTCTCCGTTTAAGTGATAACTTAATCTCATGCCCTGTAAGTCTTCTAAGAACTTTCTAAAATTAACTTTTGGATGGGGAATTCCCTCTGTGGCTTTCCGGATGTCTTCCGGTGTCCACGGTCTGTATACTAAGAGAGTTGGGTCCTGCCCTTCTTGTCCTGCCTGAGGATTTGGTACTTCTATGAGTGGGCATATCTCTTCTTCACTCATAGCCTGTGAATTTCCATTCATTTGATATAATTCAATATCCCCTTTTAAATTACGTGTTCGAGACCTAGTTTCGATAGGATCTCTAACAAACGGTAGTGGTTTTATAGGAATAACTGGATATCGTGGAGGTGGCTCAGTTTGTTCTTTTGCTTCATATTCCGGTAAGGGAACTGGTAAGGGAACCGGAACTGGAGGGGGGCGGAGGGGCCGATGCTATAACTAAGTTATTGTCCTCTTTGTCTAGAAACATTGCTTTTGAATTTTTATTCTTTTGTTCTCTTCGGTTTACTTCCTCAATCCACCTGTGTGCCTGAGGAACTCCTACGCTGTTTTTTAACCCGACCTTTAGAATCGTTTTTTAGCTGTCTAATAAGTTTGATAAGCAAGGATATTTCTAGTTTCCCATCAAACTCATATTTATTAACCCATTTAGTATAATATCTAATGTTGTCGGCGTGTTGTGATTGCATATATTTTGCTTCTTCGGTTAACGGTGGGCTTTGGGGTCTTTTTGTTTTTGTGCATGTATTACCCATTTTGTTCTAACCTTTTAAATGTTATGTAACCCTTTTATTTTTAATGTGGTACCACCAAGTGTTTACATTCCCTTCAGACTACCTGCCTACTTATTCTGCTTCCCTGATCTATGACAAGATAGCAATATTTCTGTCCCCGAATTTTAACACAATTCTCACAGAACAAATACAATCAAGTCCCTGATCTAAAACAGAAAAAAGTAGATTCACCCTACCTCAGCCTCAAGCGATTGGTCACTCACTGTTCAAACAAAACCCGCCCTCAGTCGTAGATCAGAAAAGTGGCTGGCCTCTTTTGCACGACAATTCAGTCGGAGGTCTTTTAATAAAGAAGATCTGATGTGGTATCTTCCCTGCGCAGTTTCATGCCACCTGGCCCATCTGATACCAGGCTAAATGAGGGTTTCCGGCTCCAAAGGACCAAAAAATGTCAAAGAAAATACTTCAAAAGACCAAAAGCATAAGGTTCAGTTCAGGTATCTTTATTCTTGCGCAAGGAGACAAAAAATGCAGTTAGAGAGTTTGTCTGACTAAAATCAGGAAGTGTCACAATTATTATACCTTTCTTTCAAGGCATTGCCCACTACGGCTGACATAGCAGACCACCAGTTCATAATTCTGTTACTTTACAGATGTTTCTCACATTTCTAGCTGACTCTTCAAAGTTTAAAAAAGATTTTTCAGTAAACAGGATGGCCTTGACGACCACCGGTCAATTATAACTTTCTTGCTATGTGATGTTACAAGTCTAGGTACTATGGCTAATTCAAGCACAATGCAAGTACAGATTTCTGAAGCAGTTAATTGTTTATAGTATCTAACTTTCTTGCAGCTTGTGCACTTTTTCATTAGCATGAACAGAGCTTATTGTCCATAATGAATGGATCTACAGAAATTATTATTATTCTCTATTTAATTTCCTGACCTAGCAGGAAATCACCTGCTTTCCAGTACATTTCCAAAGCATAAACATGTATTTTGCTGTGCTAGCAAACTAGGTCAGAGTGCATCTTGCAGTGTCAGAAAGCACAATTTCAGAAAAGCATGTTTTCAGTTTCAAGTAGAACTAATGCTGCATATAGAATAAAAACGTGTTAATCTTCCCTTATTTAAAATAAGCATTACACACATATGTTATTACATATTTTTCTAACAGTAAGATAATTAATCGATCTAAGGGTAAAAGCTGGTGAAGAGTAAACATACTTCCATATCTGTCCATAGTTTGAGACTCCTTTTTTGGCGGATGGACAGATGAGGATGTCTCTGCAAGTTCCTTCTTGGTGGCTGCTGCCACCACCACAGCATCTACCAGTACACCTTTTGTCAAGAATTCTTTTCCCTTGGGGGCTGAGAGAAATTTGTTTGGCCTCCTAGGGACTGGCAACATGGTGTCAGGGGATTCCCATGCCTTTCAATTGACCAAGTCCATGAGCTCGTCAAAAGGCAGAGACACCCAAGAGGCTGAAGGTTGAGATCCGAAAGCCTTCAGGTAGACTGACTCCTCATCAGAAGGGGTGAAGGTAGACCAGCCGCCTCTCTGTTTTAGGATCTCAAGGATATCTACAAAGGAGATATCATCAGAGGACGACCATGAGGACCCTTCTGACTCCTCAAGTTCAGTGTCAAAAGTGACAGACTCATCAGGGGAGTCCACATGCTTCCTCTTGCATGTTTTCTTCCAAGGAGGATCCTCAGAAGGGTATTCTGGGGAGGTCTCGGAAGAATGGGGACCACTCAGTGTGTTCCTGAGGCTGCAGATCTCTGCTGTCCTGTGGATAGGGTGGTGCCAAGACAGATTCCAGTGCTTTTGGGGGAATAACATTAGTATCCTTGCATAGAGCTGTAGATTTGGCCAGCACACTGCTCATCAGCTTGAAGGATGACTCCCCTGGCTCTGAGGACACCACCGGTTCCAAAGATGCAGAGGTAGCTCCCAGTTCCAGGAAGATTGGTTCTGACACCAATGTAGAAGCCATGCTTAGGCGACCCGACACACAGAGAAGTAGACTTGGAATTGAAGAGGCTCTGGTTCAAGAATCCCCCTCGAGGCCGACTGGTGAACTTCGGCTCCTAGACACTATGGATGGCACCATTGTGTTGGAGCAGATATTGGTTCTGAAAAGGCCACTTGGGGTGCTGGAGCCAACGGTTCTACTGCAAGGGGTACTGAATATTCTGGCTCCGATAGACCGGAATGACTCAGAGGAGGAACAGAAGTGGTTGACAAGAACTTGGGTGGCTCTGAGGAGCCAAGAGCAAATTTGCCAACCCTGTCACCTTCAAGAGTCTGCGCACCACCCTCTCCACATCTTCATCCGATAGGCTCCTAGAGGACCTGGAAGAAATGGTTGGAGAGCGAGATCTCCGCAAAATAGGTGATCTCAGTGTAGGGGAGACCGGTGGGATATCTGTTGACTGGCTCCAAGCTACAGAATCCTTTTTTGGCTCCGAAGTACTTGGGGCTAATACAGGCATATAAATCGTAATAACCTCAATCAGTTCTGAAGGCGGTTGAGCCGATGAGGTAAGAGCCTTGGTGGTTTTTGAAATTTTTTCAGGAGGTCCAGATTTCTCAGAAAGCACTGGAGAAGGCCTTTTCACAGTCTTTTCTTTCATGCTAGAAGGAGACCTTATAGATTGTGAGGAGGAAGATCTAACCAAATCCTCCTCAAAGAATGATTTCAGGAGACCTTTCAATATCAACTTGTTTTTCCTTTCTTAAAGGACTCTCAAGCTGAAGGAATGACAAAAAGTACAAGTCTCCTGCAAGTGAATGGCCTCCAAACAGTATACGCATAAACTATGCCCATCTGTTATGGACATTTCCTGCATGCATTTTTGGCATTTTTTTAAAACCCGAAGGTTTATGGTCCTTTCTCTTTAGATTCTTAGGGTACCATAATGTAGCTCCATACATCCGCTTTGTCCTCTGGCCACATGACATCCTTCCTGCAAAGGAGGGAAGGATGTCCTTGTGTCAAATATGCTTACACACATTATGAAGACCAGTCATTCCATGAGCCTACGCAAGCTATCCCCAGACCACTGCATGTGTGATTGCTAATTCTGTCATTGTGTGGTGCACATTTCCCATATGGATAGTAGCAGAATGTAATGCAATACAACAAAGATGTACATATGGACAATAATCTTACTATCTTCCATAGTATACATATAGGCATTTTTACTTTCATTTTATAATAATGGCTAGAATTTCATGTGATGTTGACCATCAGCCTACTAGTGTCCTATGACCCTATGATCATGTGACATGTCAATGTTGTTGTCATTGACATATGCTGTACTGAGGTGTGGATGTACAGTATGGCTACAACAGGGTATTACAATCTGTGATGTGAACTAATGTACTGATGGCCATTGCTGCCAGTACTTTACATGCTCCTTCTATAACAGCTGTAGTAATATGGCCCAGAGAACCACTGACTCATAGGTGGTTACTAGGCTAGCGGTCCTATAGCCCTTACAAGCCTATCCATGTTCATCCCAAGCAGTCCCAATTGTCTTTATTAAGTGGACATAATCCGCACAGCAAGTCTGTGGTCAACACCGACTATCCCTGTACATGAAGGACAAGGGTGTCACCCCCAGGGTGAATTTGCAGTCTGTCATCCATTTGTCTAGGTTGTACTTGAGTAGGGTCAGTTAAGAGTTCTGTGTCATGTGATTTGGAAGTTTATTCCAGAGGAGTGGCAGTCTCTCAAGCATGTTCTGTTAATGTCACAGGCTAGATTAAGATCCCTAGAGCGACTGACTCTTGTGCCGTTAGATTTGTAGATGTGCAGTTATTTACATCATGGCAGGGTCAGAGACTGCCCTGTAGGCCAGGCACCAGTCACCTCTCAGAAGACAATATGATACAGAGTACAGTGACAGGGCTATCAGTCTATCCATGTTTGTCATGGCATGGTTTGGGGCCCTGTATTTTCTTGTTGAGAAACCCCTGCAGTCTCTCCAGCTGCTGTAGGTATCTGGTGAGGTACATGCAATACAGAGCATTGTACTCAATTAATGTTCTGCTGAGGGTCGAGTACAGTGCTGTTATAACATCCTCAGACCTGGATGCAATGCCCTTACTTATGAGGTGCACGACATAGAAGGCTTTCCTTACCACTGTGGAAACTTGGTGGTCAAAGTTCAGATTGCTATCTACCTGTGTTCCCAGGTCTTGCACCACTGAGCTGGAGCTTGGGGGTGTTGTCAATACCATAATTAGAGGGAAATTCCACTTTAACAAATGCAATAATAATGGCACTTTTTTTGCATTTAGTTGTAGACCATGGTTTGGCACCAATCATTTGCCTGTTTTAGCCCATATTAATAACCCTGGTAATCACTGTGGCATTTCTTGCAAACATGCAGACCTAGTTTGCCTTTAAGTAAACAGGTTTACATGTCTGCTGCTGTCTGTGTTGCTTTACAGAAGTTTGACCTATATAAAAGGCTATGCAAGAGCAGACTGCCAGATATACAGCCCAATCACTGTTACAATTGCCAAATATTCTAAAAGAAAAACCCTCTGGATGTGTTCTTTCTTGAAAATTCCTTAGTCGAGCAAATGAATTTGCAAAAAGAACAATGGCCACAAGGGTAACAACCAACCACTTGTGTGCCATGTACTGTTTGCACAGAATTTATTGAGGGTAGAAAATGGTTATAATGGCTAAAGTAACTACTTAAAGTTTTCCTTTTCCGAAAAGAAAATAAACATCTCTGTCCCTTGAGTCTCAATTAAATTTATCTATCTTTCTTTCTTTTAAACTTTGTTCAAAGAGAAGCAATTATTCTCTAAGCTTATTGAAACATTCTTTATAAATAACAGAGGCCTCAAAAGATTTAGCTTTCTCACATGTTTGAGCAACATCCAATATATATAAATCTATTTTTCGTTTATAAAAATCATGTAAGGTTCTTACAAACTGCAAAGAAGTTTTCTGCTGAATATCTGCCCAAGATGACAATAACATATCATCCGGCTGACCAACTAAAGGTTTAATATGCACTCTTAGGCCCCTAAGAGTAATCCCTTTTTCTAAACAGACCTTAAAAAGTCTTAAATGCCACACCGAAGATCTTAATTTTTTCATATGTTTAGTAAGCTGGTCAAACAAAGGAGTACAAGTTTGCTCCAAATTATTTACTGCCTGGCTACCCATTATATTTGTATTACCCATCCCAAAACCCAGGATGTCTTCTTTATCCACTGACAGCCCCTTTAGAATAGCAGTTAAATCCATAGTTGAAAAGCCGACTACTATTTCTTTTAAGTTAATAACACACAACATTATCAACTGCACATAAATAAAAATCCTATCTTGCCCAGGAACAATGTGATTACTACCAACCAAATAACAATTGTTAATAAGGTCCCTACTGTTAAACAGAAAAAAATTTATAATCACAAACTTTTTTTTACTTTCATATGTAATCAAAATGCCCTATGGCAATGAATTTCAGCACATATCAAGCTACTATTATAATGCACATATTTAACAAAGCATTGTCCAGAGAAATAATTACATGTATAAAACAAGGCTCCTCGAATTTCCAAAAACATTCATTTATCAAATTAAAACATTTAAAGTTCATGTTCGTATAGTCAAAAGTCCGTTGAGCTTATATATGTTCCAATACCGAAGATTATATACATTTTGATAAAGATCTCAGTCCGTTTTGTTGAACGGGGTTATCCATTGGCACAAGTTAGGCAGACTAGTAGGGAGGTACAATCATATTCAAGAAGTGAGCTTTTGAAATATAAAAATCATGGCCCTTGCTCAAGCAACAAAATCAGATTCACTATCACTTATGGTAGAAACACTCATGGATTTTTAGATCTGATACGACAACATTGGGACATTCTATTAACAGATGATAGGCTGTGTGAGCTATTAGGTCAGAGATGTTTATTTTCTTTGTGGAAAGGGAAAACTTTAAGTAGTTACTTTAGCCATTATAAGCATTTTCTACCCTCAATAAATTCTGTGCAAACTGCTATAGATGGCACACAAGTGGCTGGTTGTTACCCTTGTGGCCATTGTTCTTTTTGCAAATTAATTTGCTCAACTAAGGAATTTTCAAGTAAGAACACATCTAGGGTTTTTTCTATTAGAATGTTTGGCAATTGTAACAGTGATTGGGCTATATATCTGGCAATCTGCTCTTGCACAGCCTTTTATGTAGGTCAAACCTCTAGACCATTAAAATTGCGAATTTCAGAACATTTAAGTAGCATTAGAAATAAATATCTGGCTAATGCCTTATATAAACATACCATCATACACAAGACAGCTGTTTTCAAATTTATTATTATTGACAGTGTTGGGACACAGATCAATGAAATGTGGTTGGCACAATGTTTTAAATAAAAAGGAAAAGTCTTGGATAGTGAAATTGGGGGGATTGTTTCTACCTGGTCTTAATGAACATTTGTAATAATTGTTTAATGGGATTTATTTATTCCATTATGTTTGGATATATAAGATGTGATATGCACTGATGTGTTTTACATTAAAAAAGGCCTGTGGGACAAAACCAGTCTGTTTTTGTACATTAAAACAAGATATTTGCTCCAGTTGAGTGCTGGCTGTTAGTGTTTTTTGGTTTTGCTTTTTGAGCCTGTGCACTTGCCATCCTTGCAGAGGTCTTGGTTTGGGAAGTGCATACAGCCCACCTCGATCTGGCCAAGGCCTTTGATACAATTCCTCACTCGGAAATTATTGATAAACTCACCAAACTAGGCATCAACCCATATATCACTAGGTGAGTTGCAAATTGGCTCACAGATAGAACACACAGTGTGAAAGTAGCAAATTCCAAGTCAGACCTCCGACCAGTCACGAGTGGAGTCCCACAGGGATCGGTCCTGGGTCCTCTCCTGTTAGGCATCTACTTCTCAGAAGTCCATACCAACACAAAGGGCCTCTGGCTGACCAAGTTTGCAGATGACTGCAAGCTGGGAGCCATTATTAACTCCCCAAATGATGCAGACATCCTAAAGAAAGGCCTCACTGAGACCAGTGACTGGTGTCGAAATCATGGCCTTAATCTTAACGCCAAAAAGTGCATCATCCCCTTTGGTAAAAACTCAGTTCTCACTAATTACCACATCAATGGGAGCCCAATGAACACTGAAGGTGTTATAAGAGATCTGGGGACACAGGTTGATAGCAGCCTCTCCTTCAACCACCACACTGCCACTGTGGTCAGAAAGTCCTTCTATGTGGCACATCTCATTACCAAGGCCACAAGTACCTCACGAAGAGGATCCTAGGCATTAAACGCATGTCCTACAAAGACAGACTCAAAAGACTCTAGCTATTCTCTGTCTCATATTGCCTATTTAGAGGCAATCTCTGCTTGACTTACAAAGCCATGTCTGATCCAGCTCTGTTAGAAATGCTACATCTAAAGAAATCCCAATCCCTCCACACCACACACTCCAGAGACCTCAACCTCATTACCACAATCAACAGAACATGCTGGAGGGACAGGTTCCTCACCCAGAGACTGCCCATGCTCTGGAATAGACTTCCCATACATGTCAAGCAAAGCACCTTGCTGTCACTCTTCAAGAGAAATCTTGATTAGTGGCTGGGTAATAGAAAGTTCAACCAGAGGATCACTCCAGTGGCTCTACTTGATAGAGGCACTGGGAACTAACGCCGGGCGGCACGATGCCAGGGCACTTCTATGGGCTAGGCTTGTAGATGCTCCAGGGCCATTAGCCTAGTACATACCTATGAACTACTTGCCAATTGAATCCAACAGTGTTGGGTCAGAAGAAGATAAGGCTCTTTTGTTAAAAAATGGCAGCTGGAGAAGAAATTAAGCTGAGTCAGCTGACTGTGGCAAAGAGAGCTGCAAAATTAAGAGTACATCTGGTATTTCCAAATAGCCTTTTTGGGAATTGGTTCATTAGACAAAGTGCATTTACATGCACTTTTATAGACATCTTCTAATACCAGTAACAGAAGAAGATCAGCCAAAACATTTGGAATCTCATCCTCAATAAGATCATAAACTCTGCCAGTCTCTGGCATAGCTCCAGACTGCTTCCAGTCAAATACATCCTTAAACCGCATTTGTGAACACTGGCTTGAGTTTTTGAACATGTTAACCTTCCAAAAGATTAGACAAACTCAGTGTATTCACTAATGTCTGCATCAGTGTCCCCATCAAAATCTGCAGAGTTAGACTGATCTCTAGGCAAGGTATCGTCATAGTCATTCTGAAAAGTTGCAGAGAATCCAGGATTAGCTGACTGTAATGCACTCTTAGTTATGGAAAACACATCAGCCCTTAACATGGCAGTAACCTGGCTGCCTGTCATGAGGTGAAGTTTCCATTTCTTCTTACTATGAACTACACTACAGGACAAAATATCTGGGGACAATATTAAGTCTGGCAAATGGTTTCTTACCCTGGGCCTCTCCTGCACCGAGCCAAAAACTGGAACATACCAGGAGGATGTGTCTGACCTCCACAATACAGAGGGCTGTGGGCTCACGCGGGCTCACACCAGAGGGTGACAGGGAAAAAGGTAACTGGTCTGTGGGCTGGCTTATGGCAACAAGAGATTTACAAATTGTAGACTGCACCTTGTTTTTGTTAAGTTTTTTTCATTTCAGATGCAATTGGATTTGATGCAGCGTAGCCATACCAGGATCCATCAAGTCAGGGAAAAACACCAACCAGGACAATAAACCTGCACTGTTAATGGCTGACTAAGGGCAGCAATAATAGAAAATATAAACTATGTTCCCACACAACAAATACGGTTTACCAGCATAAACAGTTTATACTGTGCTAAGTCAGTGTGTGGTAAACAGCACGCTCAGTCCCAGTATCAAGTAAAATTCACTTGTCAAAATAGTGACAAAAATCAAACATATATCCTTAAATCAAATATAAACCTTTTAAAGCAGCATAAGTAAGCAATTACCTAGAGATTTTCTTGTCAGAAATGAAAAAAAATCTCCACAGAAAATGCAAATAAAGTAACTTGCAGTCAAAATGCAATTTAACATTTAAAGTGGCTCCAGCAGTGTTAAACCAGTAGTAAATGAAGAAAAAGTGCAATATTTTCCTGACAGAACTTCAGAATGAAGTAGATAAACAATAGGTCTCTTGGCACCTTGCCAAGATACAGTCTCCATAGTTCAATTGACTACACCATAGAATGTCAGTTTCTAGAAGTCATAAAGCACTTTAGAAGAGTTCCACAACTGCTTAAAGGTAGTATTAAGCATAGAAACAATGCAGTAATAAATCCGAATTCACAGAGGAATTAGCAGCAGTAAATAGCAAGTATGTTGTTGTTGTTGAGTCTTTCGGCTTTTCCCGGTTAGGGGTCGCCACAGCGGAACTCCGGTCCGCTAATGACTGGCAATAGATTTTTACATGCCAAGTTACCGGCCCTGTCGCACAACCTTCAACGAAGGTATGTCCATTCACGCATGTCTCCACACAGAAGATGCTCTAGCTGAGAATCGAACAGGACAACATCTTGCTGTGAGGCGACAATGCTACCACAGCACCACTACAGCAGTAAATAGCAAGTATAATAAAATTTAAAAAAAAAATCTACATTAATTATTATAAATAAAACAGAAAGCAAACAAAAGTATACAATAATAAAGAGGAAGGAAAGATTCCAAAAGGATCTTATTTGAGTTGGAAGCTGTAATCCACCAATGCAGGCTGCTGAGGAGATTCTAGTGTACGAGTCCTACAGCTGGCACAAAAGACTGAATAACTGAATGTCTGTGACAGGGGTAAGACTTCCCCTGATGGATGGGGGATTAGCCAATCCTCAGTCATAGAGAGTCAGAAGAGTAGATTCTGAGCTCTGGAAGGCTGCCAGTGTAGGTGTGTGTCTACGCACAAAACCCATATGCCACTGAGGCAGTGTGAATGATGAATATCATTCCTGACCATGGGAATGATAGAGCATCTTTCTTCGAAGTATGACTGCAAAGATGTCTTGAACAGAATTTTTTTTTAGTTGTCTGTTTTGAAAGTAAGTGAACAGATCTATTTGAGGTGTTTTCCCACATCTGGATCGAGTCTTGGAAAACCTCTAAATGGCATTTCCACTCATCAGGGTCTCTCCAGGATCATCTTAGTCTGTCTGTTGAAATGTGCAAGGTCTGAGCAGTCAGACAATGCTGTACAGCCAGTTCCTAGGTCATCAGTGCCAGCTGGCAAAGAGGATATGACCTTGTACCCCCTTGCTTGTTCAGGCACCATATCATTGTAGTGTGTCTGTGATTTGCCTGTGATCACTAGAAGAGGACTCAGAGTCCATAACTGGTCAAGAACTTTCATGGCATCAATCATTCCCAACATCTCTTTTATATTTATGTGCTTTAGCATGTCCTGAGAACCTCACAAGCCTTGCACTTGAACTCCCACGAACACTACTCCCCATGTAAAATATGACATGTCCGTCTGGACAGATTGGACTGGGGGGGGTCTGAAGACAGAAAGGGAGTCCTAGATTCAGAGACAGTTCAAGCCTCCACTACTGCAGTTCCTGTTTCACAAATATAATCAGTACAAATACCTGGAAATCCAAAGAATGAAAATGCTGGGTCAAACAATTCTTCAAGTGCCACTGTATTTTTCTCATGTGTAGTTTGGCTAGTGGTATCATGAGGATCACTGATGCCATAAGACCTAGAATACTGGGGAAAACTCTTGCTGAGTCCATATCTAGAAGAGAGAAATCCAAGAAAATGTGTTGATAAGCCAGAGCTTTGTCTTCTGGCAGCACCACCATCCTTTTTACTGTATCTATCCAATCCCCAGGAAATAATTCATTGAGAGGGTGTGAGGAATGACTTTTGAAGGTTCAGTTTGAAATCCAAGTGGGAAAGGAGGGCCTCGACCCTGTCTACGGACTCCAAGCTCCTGAATAATGAAGCTGTACAAATCAGTAATTTGTCTAAATAAAGAAAAAAATGTGGATGCTTAAGGTTCTGTTGTAGTCAATCACTGGGACCAGTTTGTAAACATTAGAGGTGCAATAGATAGCCCAAAGAGTAATTTGAGAAAACTGATAATGTAAGCTAGATGCAGCAAATCTCAGAAATTTGAAACATTAGGAATATAATAATAAGTGCCCTTGAGATCTAGAGTCACCATACAACAGTGGTCTGGAAGCAACAATAGGACCGACTGTAACATGATCATTTTGAATTTTGGAACTTTTGCAAAGGTGTTAAGAATGGACAAATCTAGGACAACTCTCCAGGAGTCCTCCTTTTTCTTTTGATACCAAAAAGGTAGCGGAGTAAAATCCTTTATTTTTTGTATCACAAACACTGGTTCTGTGTCTCCGCTTCTACCATGTGATGAAGCACTGGTGGAAGCAGTTTTGTCTTATGTGGTCTGGTGAATGTTGGGGAAATTCCCTAAAAGGGGTGAGATTTTCTATCCACTGCCAATCATACCCTCTCTGAATTATTCTCAAAACCCATTTGTCTAAGGCTATTTGTGGCCAAGCTGCAGGGTTGAGAGAGACTGGAGGAAGGAAGAAGAGAAGGAAGGGTAGAAGAAGGATAGGGGTGCTTTGTGATGCACAGTTATTCCTTTGCAGGGAGTTCATTCTTTTTCAGAAAGGAACCCCTCATGTTTAGCATCAAAGAATTCCTTTTGGATCCCTGATTTTTTTTTGGCTGCTACTTTTGTTTGTTTGACAACTTTAAGGAAGATGACTTGTTTGGAGAGAACTTGGGTACATTAATCCCACTTGGATTTCAAACTGATGTTTCAAATTTCTGAGATTTGCTGCATTTAGCTTACATTATCAGTTTTCTCAAATTACTCTTTGGGCTATCTATTGCACCTCTAATGTTTATGAAACATCCTAGACACCCCATGCTTTTATATGCCTCTATCATCCCACTGTTTATAAATCTAAGTGACAGACAGCCCAGCCACCTATTCAGAACTTAAAAGGTACATTCAAAATGTTGGCTTTTAAATCACCAGAGATGTTCTGATTACATAATCAAGTATACTGTCTTAAAACAACAGGAGCAGCAGCATTTCTCAAGACTGTATCTGCACATTCAATCACATTTCTCAAAGCAGGTTTCAAAACTTAAATCAAATTAGAAACCACTTCATCCATAGAAGACTTTTGCTCTGCAGATAAGGATGCAGCAAAATCATTCCAGTTGTATGCACACTGTAAAATAAATTTCCAGATCCATCCATCCACAACCCCTTTCTCCCATTTTTGCACATGGAGTTGAGGTGTCACTTCAGCATATAACCTTGACAATTTAACATTCTAATGGCTAGATTACTAGAAAGAGACATGCTTCTACCCTGAAGAGGTAACCATTTTCCCTGGATTCTGGCATTTAGGTCGTGAGAAATTTCCCCACAAGCTAACAGTGCTGAAACCGTAAGCCTGCAGCACTGCTCCGCTCTAGAGCGGTACGGATGAAAAGGAAACTCTTTGCAGTATAAATATTGTACAGCATCATCACTACGATCCCTAAACGGCTATCCAGCTGTATTCTAACAAAAGAGACGGCCTTGCTAGAAGTGTAACACTACAGTCATTAGTGTTGTTCAAAGTGAATTTTGAATAACACAGTAGTTAAAGTTCTGATACCCTTGATAAGTGTAAGCAAGGGCTTGGGAGATGAAACATTTACAAGCTAAGGCCTGGGAGATGAACCATTTACAGGCTGCCTGTGTCCATTACAGACATAGGTGCCAAACCAGGGATGAATTTCCTGTTCCCCATCCAATTGTCCAGGTTCCACTTGAATTGGGTTAGGGAGGAACTCTGCTTCACATGGATGAGAAGCCTGTTCCAGACACAGGGTAATCTCTGGGATACATACCTGTCTCTCCAGCAGGTCCCATTTATATCACAGGCAAGGTTTAAGACTACAGCCTTTGAACAACACAGTAGTGACTGCAGTCTTACACTTCTAGTGAGGCTTTCTCTTTTGTTAGAATACAGCTGGGTAGCCATATAGGGAGCATAGCGATGTTGTTGCACAATGTTTAATGTGCAGCAAGTTTCCTTTTCAAACGTACAACTCTATGGCGGAGCAGTGCTATGGCTTACTGTTTTGGCATTGTTAGTTTGCGGGAAAATGTCTTGCGACCTAAACGCTGGAATCCATTTTCCCTTATTTTAGGGGGCAGTGGATTATATGAAGACAAGGACATTTTATATGAGCAGGCAGCTGGGGAGACCATATCTGGGTCTGAAGTCGAATGAGAAAAGAGACCTGTCATGTCCAAGGACACTATATATTTTCTCTGAGACTTTTCAGGGACTACTAGAATAGATACTGGTGTCCTGCAGACAGCTTTAAAATCATCTTCCAAGGCTAGTAAGAAAGGGGGGTAGCCACATCTCGTCTTCTATAAGGTCATATGTCCTGCCTAGCTTTGGGGTAGTTACAATCTGCTCCCAAGCAAAAACATCACTAAATCTAGCAATAATCTGAGGAAAATGAACACTTGCTTGGATTTAAGCTCAGATTCACCTTCCGAAGAATCAGAATGATTGGACTCAGTGTTAACTAGAAAATCACCACTGTCCTCATAAAATTCCTCATCATTGTCTAAAACAACAGAAAGATATTTATCCAAACTAGCACTAGAGGCATAGATGGTAAGACAACCACCAGAATAAGCTGTCTGCAGAACTGTTAGTCAAGGAAACCACATCAGCCTTATAAACAGCTATAATCAGATCAACTGTATGATGATGCTTCTGTTTCTTTTTCATGTGAACTTCACTACTAGATGAAATATCCGAGTATTATTTCTGGAAAGGGGTCTCTTACCCTAGACTGCTCCTATACATGCACCAGATACTTTAATAATCCCAGAGGATGCGTCTAACCCCCATTCCACACTGAATGGCAAAGCTACACTAGTGGGAGATGGGGATAGAGCAGTGGACCTGACAGAATCACTAACCATAGGCTAAGGCATATTTTTACTGGATTTGACAGGATGGGGTAACAGAGTTAGGATCCTTCAAGTCAGGAGAAAGAACACCAGCCAGAATAATAAACTTGACAGTACTCAACAGTTTATCACAATAAGCACTTAAAGTTTCAAGTAATACTCCACAAAACTAAACTCTGCCAAAATGTGATATTATCACACACACAAACACACACACGCACATGCACACACGCACACACACACACACACACACACACACACACACACACACACACACACACACACACTTATTAAACAGTTTGAAATGTGTTTAGAGTTGTTTTACAACTGACAGAAGTTAAAGAATTTCCAGTACTCAAAGTCAAAACACCAAAGCAACCAATGTACCAAACTAGAGATAAAAATTAGCTCCACGGACTTTAACCATGTTAAACTGCCATAAAATAACATTTAATAGCAGTTTAAACTATATTTTTCTTGTCTGTCAGAGTAAAATTTTCACAATAAATTCAAATAATTTCATTTGTGGTGAAATCACAATCTATTGTTAAAAACAGACAGGGTAGAGTCATACATATATTACACAATGACTGGCCATTAACATTCAAAAATGAGCAAGCTGATTGGTCAGCCCAGGCAGCGTGCCCAATGTAAATTGAGCATATACCAATGGAAAATGGTCCGGTCGCACAGACTTTCTTCCATTAATATATGCGATAAAAATTTTACTTTTCTTTCATTAAAAAAAAAAAAAACTTACAAACCAGAGACTTCACACCAACAAGAGAGATGGGAATACAAAAATAAAAGGATAATCAGGTACGTCATACAAAACTAGAGAAACGTACCTGATTATCCTTTTATTTTCTCTGTCCTGTCTGTTGAAAATCTCCTGGTTTCTTTTTTTTAATTAAAAAGAAAAAAAACAATGGAGATCTTCCTTTCGTCGTTGCTTCTTTCACACGGCACCCGTCACTTCAGTCACCACTAACGAGCTATATTACCAACTTTACTTATACTTACGGTGAGTAAAAATAATAACTTCATAGTTCATAGTTCTATATTATCGGCATGAAAGTGCTCATTTTTACTCACTGTTCTCAACAATAAAAAGTATCTGTGGTACATCTTGTGACTAGAATTGGTTGTATTAATTTTTTCACTGCTTTGACTAGATTTCTTATAACTATTGTTATACAACTGTCGTTGGTAATATAGCTCATTGGTGGTGACTGAAGAGACAGGTGCTGTGTTTTTGAAGTCAGCTTCTATTTCCTGTTTTTCTTCCTCCTTTACATAGCACTGATTGGATGCCAAGCATGGGAACGACAGTCCCATACACATGCTCAGTACATCAGGAAAGCCCCAGGATACCAGTGGAAAAACAAGGAAGAGCAGCACGGTGCCCTTCTATAAGGACATTATTTAAGAAAAGTAACTAACTTTTTTCTTAACTAATGTAATTATATAATAGCAATAACCTACTGCCGGGTGTGGGTAATACTGGATTTACCCATACCCAGCCGTGGGTTATTGCTACAGTAAATAATGTACAAATGCTAAAAAAATCCATGTCCTGCAATATTTTCCTTTCAAAAGATGAAAATAAAGCAGAGTAACAACAGTAAAGACAGATGTCTAGTGTCTAACAGCGGGCACACACACACTGCAGTTCTGACAGAAATACTGAAAGTTTCCTCAGAAACAGTAACAACAAACATTTATCAAAGATAGAAGCCAAATAAACACTGCTACATCAGAAATTCTCACAGGAATTACTGTAAGCACTGACAGAAATAAAATATTAAAATGTTTTTACATAAACATAAACAGAAATTTAGTGCTGACGATTTGACACTGCAATTAAATTATTGTTAGATAGATATTTAAGTTAAAATTATTTGTCCCTCGACTCTGCAAGATGTCATTAATTATAGTAAATGCACATTTACTTAGGGGAGCCTTGAAAGGCAGCACTGTAATCAAGTGTTTGTCTTTCAGTCAGATGCTATGTTTTCCTAAACAGACCTTAATTTAAACTTTTTAAACACAAGAATAACAACTTGTAGCTGTCTTCTTCTACGCTTGTCTACTGACCAAAATGTCTTTTAAACACAAAAAATAAAAATTAATTATGTAAAATATTATTACATTTATTGTAAAAAAATGTAAAAAATTGTTCAAAAATACAAATGCATTTGAAAATTATTGGCAGAATACTGGTATACATATTCAATATTTCTAGGTTTAACAATAAACAAGATTTTCTACACAATGTATAAAAGCATGCATGAGTAGAGTACCACTGATTAGCACGTGGACTGTTCCTTAGCAAACACAGTTATATGGTGCTCTGTTCATTCAATATATATTTGCTCTGCAAGAAGAGAAAAAAAATATTAAAAAAAGACTCCATCTGTACAAAGTTCAACATGATGCAGATTGTTCTGTTAACTGTAAAAGAGAATAATGCAGTAAACAAGATCTATGATTAGATAAAATCACTGAGCAGCTTTAAAAATGTTTTAACAAATCTCATACTGAATTACAAGTAATGTAGACCCATAAGGTAACAATGCTGGAAATGCTACTCAAAAAATAACTGTGACATTTCACATCAAATAGCAGAAAAAATAAAATATTAATTGTAGAAATGTGCTTTCCATTGACTACATTTGCATGTTTTGCCTTTGTCTTGGCTGGGTTCAGGTGCATCTAACATGTGGTCTGTTCAGATTAGGACCTGATTTAGCCAAGCAAAGTATACATGCTAAGAATACTACCAGTAAATGAGAAAGAAAAATAGGGGAGAATGTCTTCAGAATATTTTTAAACCTTCATGGGCAAACAAAGCAAAGTTATGTGTTGCATTCTACATAAACAAAAATTGTATGGTATCCACCATGCTACTGGATCTGTTAGAAGATGCTCTGGTTGCAGGACAATACAGGACAGTTTCAAACTTAGAAGTTTCCCAGGCTGGCATTCCCTCCTGGTATATGCCAGGGATATCCCCATCCTTCCCCTAGGGATGACACTGTCCATTTTTTCACCCATCATTGTAAGAAACAAACAGTCAACACTGCCAAGATAAAAGAGGCAACACTCATATAAGATGGTACAGACCACAGAAGACCTTTCAGATAGAAGACAGGCCTGTGGATTTATTAACAGATGTGTACACGTCATGCTAAGCCTGCATGTTTATTTGTCTTAGCATGACAAGCAGTAGTGCTCATAGAATATGCATGTTATTAAGCAACCCTACACCTTGAGCATCAGCTATCCGTGGCCAGAACACCTGCTAGCAGCCATGATGAGGTGCAGATAGATAGGCATGAGCACACAGTATAAACAACAGGTTATGAATAAGCTTAACCTCAATAAGCAAACATGCTTAGACAGCACAATACAAAGCATGGGCAGCTTGAATTATACAAATTAAGAGACGGGAAGCTAAAAAAGGAAAGTTTACTTGTATATCCCTAGTTTACTCTAAAACATCAGTAATTCTAATCACTGATCATTACAGTGGTAATCAGGTCCACTCAGGGACAAAGCTACAGTGTAACAAAGTGATTGATTGTATGAATATATATATTTAAAGTTGAGATGTGAATTAACAGTTGCCAAGGAAAGCAGATACAGTAGAGGACACTGTATACACTGCTGGTAGTCCACATTTCTGGAACTACACTGGCATTGTCATGTATAGTGTAAAAATAAACCAAGGAAACAATTTAAATATACATTATTGATGTTTGAACAGACATACAGGTTAAAGGAGTTTAATCCTTTCATTGCTTTATATGTATGACAGAAACAAGAATGAAATTGTAATGGCAATGTACACGCATCAACAAATGGGGACATAATGAGAAGAATCATGCACACCTGTGAAATCATTACAATAATAATATTAAGTGGGGAAACAATCATTTGTGTTAGCAACCCGCATGTTGTGAATGGTAAAGAGTGTGACTGCTCATACATGTTATGTATTTATGCACTGCAATCCAGAAGGACCTCACATATACATAACTGTCACTTTGACCAGCATAGCAACAGAATAGTATGCTTCTATCTATACTTATGGTTGTCTAAAGATAACAGATGTGAGATGTATGTAGTTATAAAATGAGGGCCATGGTCATGTGATACGTACTAGCAGGCACATTAATCACGACAAAACTCATGTGTACTCACCCCTTTGACAACTGGGTTGTGTGTCAAGGAATGTCAGTATATCCCTATGCATATGATGTATGTATGTATGTATGTGTGATACTAAGGCCACAAATGGATAGGCTGCCCATAGTAGATTTAGCTCACAAAATACTACATGCCAGCAGTACTGTTAATGACATTAGCTACAGGGGAAATCAATCACCTGTCATTTTAAAATTATTTGAGTATAACACATTTTTATGTGCGTAATGAATCATAATACGTGTGTTCTTCCTTTTGCAAATGCCATACAATACACATTGAAATACAACAGTCTATCAAAGTATACCTCTGAATGCAGTATAGCATCATGTTGTGCATCACATTTTCCCTGATGTGTACCTTGCTGAACACAGCAGCAATACCTGTATGAGAGTACACTAACATAATTACCAAACAGGTGGAACATTAATGTCTACTCTTAGGTGAACGTTTGTAAATTCACATTTAACATACAACTGTACACCAGCCTGTAAGAATTATTTGCCACTCGCAGGTCAATAACTGCACTGCACAGCCATTGGTAAAGCTAAAGTTAATTCTATTAACTTTTCACAAAGAAGAGCAAAGGAGAAAAGTTCTCTCATAACACTGATTATTTAATGTGCTTTGTGCTAAACAGCATGCATCTATTACATTTTTATATTGGTCCTGCTTATAAGTACACAGGTGAATGCATAAATATCATCTACCTATCACAAAAACAAATTATAGCACATGTCCAATCACTCTTTGTGACCACATTGCAGTATGGAACACATCAAGAATTGCTAAAGGTCTGTGGCTGACAAAGTTTACTGATGACTGCAAACTGGGAATGGACATAGACTCTCCAAATGATGTCAACATCCTACAAGAGGGTCTTATACAAACAAATGACTGGTGCCAAAGTCATGGCCTTAAACTCAATTCAAAAAATGTATTATCATCCCTTTCAGTAAGAGCGATGTTCCTGCTAGCTATCATATCAATAGCAACATCCTGCTATCACATCAATAACAACATCCTAAGTACGCACTCAGTGGTGAGAGACCTGGGAACACAGGTTGACAGCAATTTTACCTTTGATCACCATGTCTCCACAGAGGTAAGAACGGCATTCTATATTGCTCATCTAATAAGTAATGGCATTGCTTCCAGAAAAAAGTTATAACCTCCCTGTACTCTTCCCTCATCAGGCCAGTAATCGAGTACTACACCCCTTTTGGTATATACCTTTCCAAACACCTGCAGAAACTGGAGAAATTACAAAGGTTCCTCACAAAGAAAATTCAAGGTCTTCAGCATCTGTACTATGTGAATCATCTGAAATCACTGTCACTTTATTCAGTTTCCACTGTACTAAGATATTTGTGACATCTATAACCAGGCAGGTTTGGATATGATTAAACTACTGATACAAGCAAACATTTGCAAAATGAATGAATTAAGACCAGAGATCTGGGACACTGACTCTAACATTAAAAACACCCTTCATTTGCTTTGGTAAGACATAACTATGACAACATTTTTGAAAAGGCGAAGAAGCATGTTTCCTTTGTTATTAACAAAAAGAAAATTAAACTGAAAAGAAATGTAGCGTATTCAGATTTGCAAGCCTTTGTGATTAAAGGTGGTTTAAAACATCCAAATCAAAGGCTGACCAACAGTATTAGTGGATCCAACGACAGGAAGTGACATTTAGACCAATTGGATTTGTTCTGTTCCTATCATGATGTCAGTGGCAATTCTGTGAGAGGAAGTGTTTCACAAGAAGGAACTGAACGGACAGTTTCTTCGCTATGTACTAGTATTTCTGATGTTAACGAACCATCTGTATCTACAAATGATTTGTCCAATGACATGGGCTCTAATTTGTTTTTTTTCTCCTCCCAAAGAAGAGAAAACAATGTGGAGCAAGAATCGAGCAAAAGGAAGGGGCTGCTAGTTAACTCCTGGTGCATTATAAACCTTAGTACTAAAGATTTTTCCAGCACTGAATTAAAGGTACTGTCAAAAGGGTTTATTTTTATACTTTTATTCCTACAAATCAAGCGTCTTTCACTGATGTTATTTTGTATTTTAAACAGTATTTGAGGAAGTTAAATTTGAAGTACATTTATTCTGACTTGAAGTTAGAAGGAAATGTAACTGTGCTTAAGAAGCCCAATGTTATAAATCCACCACTAGTTAACACCCTAAATGTGTTTTGTCAGTTATGTGAAGATTAATTTTATAGCATTTTTAGAAGTTAAAAGAAGAAAAATCATTACAATAAAGTTTTTTATAACCTTCAAACATCAAACTAATGAATTGAAAGTTCTAGAACAATTACGTCATTATTCAGACCTCAGATATATGAGGGCAGACAAAGGAAATGGGTTAGTTATAATGAACAAAGATGTCTATACAGCAGCAATGACTCAGTTGTTATCAAACCCTCATAGTTACAGGAAAGTTAGCAAAGAATTTGTGAGACAAAAATATATGTTCATTGATATGACTTTGTTAGATTTATTTTTTCAAGGATGTATTTCTAAAGAGGTATTTGATTTTTGTACTGTTGAACAGTTATTTTTGGCATCCCCAAAGTTCATAAAACTCAAAAAGCACCACCTTTTAGACCTATGTAGCAGCTCCCAGGAATAAAACAGTCAATATTTCTATTTTTTTTAGCTAGTGTGCTTAACCTAATAGTTCAAAACAATAAATTCTTTTAAAATGACTCATGGATTTTTTAAATTAACTTAAAAATTACACATTTTCTGGTGATGGAAAATGTGTACAGTAGATGTAAATGCATTATATACTTTGATCAAAATGAAGAAATTGAATTTGTGGAATTGTATTTAATGAAGTTTGTATCTGACACTGGGGTAGACACTAAAACTGTAAGTGTTTTACTTGATCTAGTCTTAAGTAATAACTTTTTTCAGTTTGATTCTAGTATTTATCAGCAACTTTCTGGCGTAGCCATGGGGCAAAAGTGGCCCCCACTTTCGCTAATTTTATTTTATTTATTTTTTATTTTACATTTGTTGACTGGGATAGTCTGACTGGATACATGTCCATTTTCAGCGGAGGCCCAGGGAGAAAAGCTCCAAAGGTAGCTACAAAAGCAAACATAACATAATACAAATTAAGCACAGTTTACCGACTCTGTTGAGACATGTAAGTTATACAATCTCACAAACTTATGATATGGCTTAACAAATTAAAACACAAATATGTCGCAGGTGAAATAGTACTGGTACACAAATACAACTAAAGATTTAGTCTGGCTTGGAGAAAGGACATAACCAATGAGAATTGAAATACTGCTTGAGACTTTTCTTGAATTGAGATAGGGTAGTCTCTAGAGTAATGTCAGCAGGCAGTGAGTTTCAAGTTTTCCAACAGAGTTGGCGAACAGGGAGTCACCGGCTGAGTTGTTGGATTTGACAATTTGTACTACCAGTCTATTAGATGAGCAAAATGATCTGAGGTTACAGTAGGGGTAGATAATGTTTTTAAGTGCAGGTGTATTTTCAGGTTGGTTAAGTACTTTATCAGCCACTATAAGTTGGTTGTACTGAATTAGCCTGGGCAGTTCAAGCCAACCAAGATTATTTAGGTTTTTACAGTGATGTGTTCTGTAGGGCAAGCCAGTGCAAATATAGCTATGTGATTATAGCAGCTACAGAGTTTATTAAGATCAATTTTGTTTAAGTTGATAAGTAAAGGGGAGGCATATAAAAGGGTAGACAGTAGATGGGAGCGGCAATGCCAGTTCTAGCAGGTGGGGTTAGGAATGGTTTAATCCTATATAGTCAGCCAAGTTTTTTATTAATGGTTTTGACAGTTTTATTGACATGCACATTAAATTTAAGATTGTTATCTACAATAACACCTAGGAGTTTCATGTAGACATCTGGGGAGATTATAGTGCCATTATTAGACTCAATGGAAAAGGATAGTACTGGGGAACTTTGAGTGGGGGAGAAAAGTAGTAGCTTTGTTATGTTGCAATTTAAAATCAGACAATGATCAGAAAGCCAGTTTTCAACTAAGTTAAATGTATTCTGAGTTATTGTTTGCAAATCTGACTGGGAGGTGGCAGAGCAAATCAAAGTGGAGTCATCTGCGTATTGAATGCAGTTTGCTTTTGGGATGACAGTATGGAGGTCATTAATGAAAATGGAAAACAAATGAGGTCCCAGAATAGACCCCTGGGGGACACCTAGGGTGTTGGGTAGGAGGCTGGATAATTTGTTCTGCCATAGGACGGCTTGCTGTCTATCACACAGATAAGACTGGAACCATTGGGGAGAATAATTGCCTAAAGAAATTGTTTTCAGTGTGTGGATGAGTAGTTGGTGGTTAACCATACTGAAAGCCTTTGAGAGATCCAAAAATAGGGCTGAGGATAATTTGTTATTGTTTATGTTATAGTTTATAGCATTGGAGAAGGTGAGGAGGGCTGTGGTGGTACTATGATGTGGCCTGAAGCCATGCTGAGAGTTAGTCAGTAGGTTGTTCTGGATTAGATAGTGCAGAGGCTGTTTATGAATGCACATTTCCGTAATTTTAGCCAGTGCTGACAAGATAGCTATGGGTCTAAAATTAGACAGTTCAGTAGAGCTACCACCTTTATGGAGTGGTATGACACAAGATATTTTCCAGATAGAGGGGACTGTAGCTTCTGATATGGTACAATTGATTAGAATGGATATGGGGTATGCTATGGTATCTACAGCTTTTTGCAGCCACTCAGCAGGGAGAACATCAGCAGATAGGGTTGTAGGTTTGAATTTTTTGATTAGGGTGCGAATAAAAGATGCAGAAACTGGTTGGAAGCTAAAGAAGTGCTGGGTACTGGGAATGGCATCCTGTACATTAGAGGAGTTCAGAGGTAGCTGGCTAGCTAGGGCCTGGATAGTCTCAGTAAAGAAACTATTGAAGGTGTTAGCGACATCCTCTGATAGTTTATCAGTAGAGGCTGAGGGAGTTGGGGTGGTGGTTTGTCCTGGATGCAGTAGTTTATTTATACCTGCTCAAAATTTTTGAAGGTTATTTTGATTTCTCTGCTGGTGATGGAAGTAGAAGATTTTTTTATCTAGTAAAATGGATTTTTTTCTCATTCCTTAATTGCCGATATTTAATTTGATCTAGAGGGGCTTTAGTGGTACGCCATATAGCCCATGCCTTGTTTCTAAGTGTGATTTTTGATTTGGAATCTTTAGAGAGCCATGGTGCAGGGCAGCAGTGGTGGTGCAGCGGTTATCATTGCCACCTCACAGCAAGAGGTTCTCCGGTTCAATCCTTGGCTGGGGTGCCTTCTATGTGGAGTCTGTATGTCCTCCCTGTGGTCATGTGGGTTTCCTCCGGGTGCTTTGGTTTACTCCCACATCCCAAAGATATGCTGCAGGTGGATTGGCTACTCTAAATTAGCCCTAGGCGTAAGTGTGTGTGTGTGTGTGTGTGCCTTCCGTGGAAGATTGGGCATTGGGCTGGCAACTTGACACCGTAAAACTCCACTGCCAATCATGAGCGGACAGGTGATCTGCTGTGGTGACCCCTAACTGGGAAAAGCTGAAAGAAGAAGAAGAGAGCCGTGGTGCAATTTTTGTTTTGGTCCTAATGGAGCGAGCAGGAGCATGAGAATCAAGGATGGTAAGGAATTTATTGCTAAAGTAAGCAACAGCTTCATCCAGGGACAAGTATTTTAGGGCAGACCAATTACATGATTTGAGTTCATCCTGAAACTTGGTAGAATTAAAGCTCTTGTTATTTCTTACTGTTCTATAGGTGGGCTGGTGGGAGTAATTGGTTTTGTGTTTAAATATAAAGGTAGGAAAGTGCTCACTGAGGGTCCCTGATATATACATGATATATACATTTGGGGGTGACTTTTGATTATTATCCAGTCTAGTATACTTTCTTTGTGATTAGATTTGCCTATCCTGGTAGAGATGGATATGACCTGTGTAAACCCATATAGGTTTACATGGGTAGTAGGAGATTGTGAGGAGCAGGTGTTCCAGTCTGTGTTAAAATCTCCAAGTACTATGGCTTCTTGGGGATAGGTACTAGCTAATCAGTACAGGATATCTTCCAGGGTGTTGGCATTATTCCCTGGGGGAATGTACATGCAGACAATAATTATGCAGTTGTATTTATTAATCTGAAATTTGGTACAAATAATTTCTGCATTACTGACCTGGGGTGGTTTTATGGGGGTCTATAGTAACATTTAGTAAATCTGAAGAGTACAGCTACCCCACCTCCCTTCCTAGTAGTGCAGTCAAGTCTAAGTATATTGTACCCAGGTGGTAAAACTTCATTATCTGAAGTTGATGGCTTTAACTAGGTTTCAGCTAGACACAGTATATCAGGGGAGTGGACTTCTAAGAAGACAAGTAAGTTATGTACTTTATTGTTTATGTTTCTAATATTTAGATGGCAGACCAGGAGGGAATTGGGGGACCTATTTATAGATAGTGTTTTGGTAGGGCTATTAGCATAAGAGGTTGAGTTATCAAGAGTGGATGGGCCAGGGTTTGGGTGAATGTCTCCATCCATTGTGAGGTTATAGTGTAGGTTTATAGTAAGCTTCAGGAATTTGTTTATAAGTTTTTGATAATGTTTGGATTTTGAGCTGATATATCTAGATTTAATAGGCTGATGGTTTATTGTGGTTAAGGAGTTGGATATAGGACTAATTATTGGGTGACCTGCCATATTTGATGCAACTGGGGTGGTGTTTTGACATTTTGGGTAATGAAATCCTAGGTAATACTGATTTTTATAAGTGGAGAGGAGATATGGAATTAACATAAGGGATAGCAGAGAAAGTGACAGTGTTTTGGATGGTGACATAGTGAGAGGCAGAGTTGATGTATTTATTATATTGTCACCAGGATATGGAGGATGGAAAGGAAATGGAGGAGGGAGGTGAGGGGCTAGGTTTAAAATGAGTAGTACAATACAGCTTGGATCAGATAGGAGGGGTGTAGTTTTATGGCTATAAAGTTAGCAGCACTGGGGGTGGGTGGGAATTGGGGGCAGGGAAGGGTGTGGAGCAGGGCTTAACCAGACACAAGGATCTTAGAGCCTGCAAATATGGCTAAGTACACTCGGAACTTATAGTAAGGGAGTTATAGTAAGGTTTATTTATGTTTTGTTTTACTGCTTAAAGTGTTTCTTTAGCAATTTTAGGGGTTGGTAACACTTTTTTCTTTTTATGCTTACAATTTTAATGCACAATACCACTAACCTTTTTTTTAATATAGGGGAAATACTTGATGTTCTGTGGTCCTATCTCGCCTTCATTCTTACATATGGGTTCGGAGCCAATCCTCGGCTCCGACTCGGCCTATTACAAAGCTCAAAGTCTCTTAGTTGGCTTGTGGCTAGGTAGGTATCCCACAGTGCACTAGTACAATCCCCAGATCTCGTCTGCCACGTCTACGAGTTCAGAAGTGCCTCTTGCTTGGCCGTGGCTAAGTTTTCAACTTTTTTAGATTATTATCACTTTAATGGTTTTTGTAGCAATTTTTTCCTTACTAGATAGTGTTTAATAACATTAGAAGTGTTTGGAATAGTTTAGAAGTGTATTTTCTTTCTTAAATCAATTACTTTGTTGAGAACTGGTTGTCCGTTGGCCCTTGTTGTACTCTGTTGGTATCCTGTGTGCTAGTTATTGCTAATATCATTATTCTTAGGTCCATGATTATTTAGGACCTTGTTTCTTTCTAGTCCTGTGTATATATATATATATATATATATATATATATATATATATATATATATATTGTGCAGTTTCTATTACAGAGTCGTTCTGCAGTTCGCGTTTAGGGCCTGTATTTTTCTCCGTTTATTAGAAAGTTAAAATTGTGTGCAGTGTTGTTTCTCCACTTATCACAACTGCTTAATTTCTGACTTTTTCTATGACTTAGCATATCTAACTAGGTCCGTTTAAGTTAGAGGACCTAGTTCCTTGCTATTTTTCCTTTTCCTCAGGGCTAGGCCCATTTAAGTTAGAGGACCTAGTCCTCTTTACTCTGTCCTTTTTGTGCGTGTGTGCTTGTTAGGGCTAGGCCCGTTTAAGTTAGAGGACCTAGTCCTCATGTGTTTGTTGTATATTACTTGTTACTTAGCTTTCCAACATGTCGAAAGACTCAAAAGACCACAAACCTTCGGGTTTCAAAATATGTATAAAGTGATCCCAGAAGATGTCAATTACGGATGGCCATAGTAAGCATATATACTGCCTCGTAACCATTCATTTGCAGGAAACTTGCCTATTCTATCACTCTTTCAGCTCCAAAGTTCTCCAGAAGCAGAAGAACAAGCTAATCTTGAAAGGTCTCTTCAAGCCTTCCTTCGAGGAAGACTTAGCGAGTTCATCTTCTTCATCAAAATCCCATTCTTCCAAGAGAAAGAGAAGGTTAAGTCGGCCAAAAGGCCTTCCCTGGAGCCGACTATTGTTTTGGAACCTCCTCAGAAACAATCTAAACTGGATATGACTTCTGCCTCCTTGGCTCCTCTGTCCTTGGAGCTGGTCGAGGTTATTGATATTGGCACTTCAGTATCGGCCACAAGCATTTCAGAGCCGAATACTGAAAAATGTTATCAGAGCCGGTCTCCCCAACCTTAAGATCTCCAATTCTGCAGAGATCCAGATTGCCTACCCTGTCATCCAGATCCTCCAGGAGCCTGTCAGAGGAAAATGTAGAGAGAGTAGTGCTTAGACTCCTGAAGTCATCTGCCTTGCCAAAAATGTTGTTGGCTCCAACCCAGTCCATTCCGGAGCCACTGAGTCCTCCCCCACTATTGTGGTTCCTCCTTGAAGCCATGTTGGGCCTTTGAAGCCGGAGTGTTTGGTACCACTTGTTGTGGAACCCTCAGTTCCAGCCCCCCTTGAGGCTGTCTCGGAGCTGATTTCTGCTCCAACACTTTTGGTGCCGTCCATGGTGTCTAGGAGCCAAAGCTCACTGGTCAGGCCTGACAGGGACACCTGGACCCGAACATCCTCAGTTCCGAGTCTCCCTCTCGGTGAGTCGGCTAGGGTGAGCTTGGACCCTATATCCATCTCGGAGCCAACGGCTCTGGAGCCAATGACTTCCTCTGTTTCCTTGGAGCTGAGGCGGTCTTTGGAGCTTGAGAGATCTGCCTTTGAGATGATGAGGAGTGTGCTGTCTCGCTCATCAGCTACACACAAGGTTACTGACACTCTTCCCCCTCGGGCACTGACCTCTGTCTCAGCACCTACTCTCTCTCGACAGCAGAGACTCGCAGCCTCAGGAGCCCCTGATGGGTAGCCCCCAGTCTTCCGAGACCTACCCAGAATATCCTTCTGAGGAGCCCCCTCAGAAGAGGACATGCAAGAGGAAGCATGTAGACTCCCAGGATGAGTCCATTACCTCCGACACTGACCTCGAGGAGTCAGAAGGGTCCCACAAGTCGTTCTCTGATGATGTCGCCTTTGTAGACATCTTAGACATCCTTAAGCAGAGAGGTGGCTGGCCCACTGTTACCCCTTCTGACGAGGAGTCAGTATACCTGAAGGCTTTCAGGTCTCAGCCTTCAGCCTCTTGGGTGGCTCCACCTTTTGATGAACTTTTAGACCTTGTTAGTCGGAAGGTGTGGCAGACTCCTGATGCCGTGCAGCCAGTTCCCAGAAGACCCAATAAATTTCTGGCTGCCCCCAAAGTCAAAGAATTCTTGTCCAAGGGTTTGCTTGTAGATGCCATGATGGTGGCGGTGGCGACTAAGAAGGAGTTAGCGGAGACTTCATCTATCCATCCACCAAATAAGGACTCTCGAACAATGGACAGATACGAGAAGCATATCTTTTCTTCAGCGGCATTCACACTCAGATTGCTGAACTAACACATTTCACGAGGCTTCAAAGAGATCTCCTTAAGGAGTTGAGAGATACTCTACAAGGTACAGCTACTGAAGGAGTCCCTGAGATGGTGTCTGCTCAGGTGTCCACCTTAAATTCCATCGTTAACTCCTCCATGAGGTTGATTTCTTATGCAGCCGATGGAGCGAGCAGGGCAGTGGGTTCAGGAGTTTCCCTTAGGAGACACTCCTAGATGCACTTATGTAATTTTGCGGAGCCATTCAAGTCTACCTTTACCAATGCCCCCTTTGATGGTTCTTCATTGTTTGGACCTAAGGGAAAAGATACACTCACCAGGTGCGAGCAAGAAGGGAAAATGCTCTATGTTGTGGGAGCACATTTTACTGTTCCCTCTACACCATATCCTAAGGGTCAGAGAGGAGGTAAGATGTGGTTCAAGAAGTCCCAGAGATTTTTCCTGGATGCACAGGGTGACTCCTCCTTAAGAGGCAGAGGAGGAGGAGAAAATGGTAGACATCACCCTGGAGGCAGGGGCGGCCCGCAAAACCAGGGAGGCCGCGATTTGTTTCGAGGCCATCCCTATCAGCGCTCCTTATGTGGGGCCTGACTGTACTTCTCTGGAGCCAGTTGGGGGTCACATATCTTTGTATCCAGAAGCCTGGCTAAACATCACCCAAGACAAATGGGTACAAAGAATAATCACCAGAGGTTACTCCATACCCTTTTCTCTTCCATCCCACACTCCCAAGAAAATCCTGGATGTTCCACCCAATCACAGGGATCAAGCAACTGTAGTAGTAAAAAAGTTGCTTGCAAACAGAGTCATCCAAACCATCCCCATAGACCATATAGGATCTGGAACTTACTCCAGATTCTTTTTAGTGTCAAACCGTACAGGGGAACTAGAGGCCCATACTGGACCTCAGCAAGCTAAATGAATCCGTAAAGAAGGCCAAGTTCCGGATGGAGATACTGCAGTCTATACTCCCTCTCTTAGGGAAAGACAAGTGGATGTGCTCCATAGACCTCCAAGATGCATACTACCATATAAAATGGACAGAGTGTCGAGGAGCCACCTATACATCCGGCTGGAAGCCAGTCACTACCAGTTTCGTGCTCTGTCCTTTGGTCTCACCATAGCCCCTAGGGTGTTCACCAATTGTATGGCAGTAGTGACAGCTCACCTGAGACGTCTAGGATTCCAAGTGTTTGCGTACCTGGACGACTGGCTCCTGACCTCCTCCACCAAACATCTACTCCTTCAAACCAGAGATTCCACTATCCAACTTTGTTCCCAGTTGGGGATCACAATAAATTGGGAAAAGTCTGCCTTATCACCCTCTCAATTTGTGACTTTTATAGGCGCAGAAATAGACACAGTCGCCATGTTAGCTCGTCCACCTGCAGAAAGAGCACAGAACCTCAGACAAGTTCTCCATCTACTTCCTCTACAAAAAGTCAAAGCAAAGACAGTGTTGAAACTCTTATGGACCATGGCCTCCACTATCATGTTAGTCCCTCTCGCCAGATTACATATGCAAATTCTTCAATGGCTCCTATCATCCCAGTGGTCTTTTCAACAACTGCCTCTATATCACCACATTATCATAACAGAGTCTTGCAAAAAGGACCTCCGTTGGTGGATCCAACCCGACCAACTAACAACAGGCACTCCATTCCTTTCTCGCCAACCCGTTGCTAATGTGACCACGGACACCTCACAGCTAGGGTGGGGGAGCATTATCTAGGCAGGACTGTCCAAGGCACATGGCAAGATCACGGGCTTCACCTGCATATCAATATCCTAGAGATGAGGGCAGTGCTTCTAGTGTTGCAAGCACTTCACAACTCTCACCCTCTAGGGACGATAGCAATCCAATCAGACAACATGTTGGTGGTAATGTTATCTCAACAAACAAGGTGGAACCAGATCTTACCCCCTTTGTCGAGAGGCGATTTCATGTTTGGAAGTGGGCGATATCTTCCCAGTGCTTTCTGGTGGCAATGCACATCCCAGGGACAACCAATGCGATAACTAACAAACTCAGCCGGGCAATCCTGATGCCTCATGAGTGGTCTCTGAGTCAGGAAATAGCGGAAAAGATTTTCCGCAAATGGGGAGGGCCTTGCTGCAGTTTCTTCACCAGTCCGATCAACTCCAAATGCAGCAGCTATTTTTCCCTTATCTTCCTGCGGGGGAGTCACCGAGAGACGCACTTGTTTACGATTGGCCCATGGGACTCCTTTATGCTTTCCTTCCTTTTCCTCTCATATCTACGGTGATTCATAAAGCAAAGTTGTTGGGAAGCAAAATGATTCTCATCACTCCTTACTGGCCTTGTCAGATTTGGTTCCCCTTTCTCGGGCCTCATCTACTAGACGATCCATGGACTCTGGACCCAGTGCCAGACCTCTTTACACACGTCAGGCCCCCTTCACCCCAGCCTCTATACCATCAACCTGACAACGTGGCTGCTCCAATTCCCTCCCTAGTCAGTCTTCATGATTTTTCACCTGCTGTGACCCATCCTCACATCATCACATAAACCTTCCACTAAGAAGTTATACACTAGCAAATGGAGAAGGTTTTCTGTCTGGGCTGAAGAAAGGAATGTAGACCCTTACCACTGCATCCACTCCAATTGTTTTGGAATTTTTGTCTGAACTTTTTCATCAGGGATATGCTGCTGCCACAATTAAGGTCCAATTGGCATCAATATCTAATTTTCATTTGGGTCAACATAAGTCTAACCTAATGTCGCACAGAATGTGTAAAACCTTCCTGAAAGTTGCTACTTTGTTGAGACCCCCTTTTCAGGAACCGGTAGCTTCCTGGGATCTGAACTTTGTCCTGTCCAAACTAACCTCACCACCTGCTCATCTGTGCCCTCTGAAATTTTTGTCTTGGAAGACTTTGTTTCTAGTGGCCATCACATCAGCTAGACAAGTTTGAGAGCTTCAAGCACTGTCTATAAAGCCTCCTTACTTGATTTTCCACAAAGACAGAGTTTCTCTTCATACAAACCCTTCCTTTATCCCTAAAGTTTGCTCTCACTCTAATTTGAACCAAACTATAGAATTACCAGTGTTTTTCCCCAATCATTCTAATGCAGCAGAATATAAATTTCACCAACTGGATGTTCACAAGCAGTTATAGTTCTACCTTCACAGGACTAAGGAATTCAGAAAGTCAGACCAATTGTTCGTATCCTTTTCAGATTCTAGACTAGGTCTGCCAGTTTCTAAAGTGACTCTGTCAAATTGGATCTTGAGCTGTATTTCCTTTATTTATTCATCCAATGGAAAGACTCTACCATTCAAGATTAAGGCTCATTCTACGCGATCCCAGTCTACATCTGCTGCCTTCCAAGCCAGAGCTCCAATTGACACTATTTGTGCAGCAGCAACATGGGCTACCCCTCATACTTTTATCACTTATTACAAATTGGACCCGATCTCAAGGGGTAGAGCCTCCTTTGGTTCCATGGTACTCAAGAGTATGTTTCTGTGAGTCACCCAGGAATAAGGTGCTAGGGATGCTGCCCCATATGTAAGAATGAAGGTGAGCTAGGACTACAGAACATAAAGAAGTTATGTACTCACCATAACATTCCATGTTTGTAGTCCATCTCACCCTTCAGTCTTACGAACCCACCCACCTAACCCTCTCCTGAAAGGATCTGGAGACAGGATAGTGTTTTCTTGGTACGGTGGAGACCTTTCATTATTGTTTGTTCTTTCTGGATTACCTTAGTTTCCTTTTCTCTATCTGTAGTTTAGCAGCAAACAAGATCTGGGGATTGTACTAGTGCACTATGGGATACCTACCTAGCCACGAGCCAACTAAGAGACTTTGAGCTGTGTAATAGGCCAAGTTGGAGCAGAGGATCAGCGCCGAACCCATATGTAAGAATGAAGGGCAAGATGGACTACAAACATGGAATGTTATGGTGAGTACATAACTTCTTTTTTATAGCCAACAGTATTCCTTAGAGATAGCTACTTTGAATTAGCCAATGTATTTAGAGTTTTATGGAGTTGGGTTCAGTATTTAGGGCTACCTGATAGTGCTGTAGACCCACATCAGCATAAACTGTGGTACCAATAGAGAGAATTTAGAGAAAGTAACCTTAGCAGGTCTGTTTTGTTGAGGGACAGTTCAGAGCAGGTTTTCAGCTTAAGTATCCACAGAGTAACGTCCTTCTAATGTTACAAGTCTTGCAGGACAGCTATTAGAAGGGGATAGTACCTGATAGGGATAAGATTAATTAGATAACATGAGTCACTAGTTTAATATATACACAAACAATCATTTAGTACCACATCGGTGCAGTAAATATCACCAGTAGTACTTTCTTTTTTAGCCTATCTATTGCACACGAGTGATAGATGTTATTACAAAGGGCCTATCATAGCAGATGCAGTTAGATAACATAGAGTTTTTCTCAACTTAATTGAAAAGTAAAGCAGTCTTCTTAATTTAAGGGATTCACATTGTCCCAAATGATAATTAAAGCAGCACTGTAGTTAATTTCTAACTTCTTTTAATTTCACTTCTACTAGGTAACAGTGCAAATATGCAGGCACTATACACATGTACATGGAAATCCACAGGTCAGATGGCTAGGGTCCAGTCTCAGCGCACACAAGTGTACAGACCATGTACCGTCAGGATGTACAATAACTGGATGGAAACCCAGGTGCTCATACCTGCAGTAATACACATGTCAAATAACAGACACTGAGCCTTCACTCAGTGGTTCCATACTTAGTAGGATGTATGCTACCTGGCCTGCCACCACAGTATCCCTGACATGTATGGGGACTCTCCCTCCTGTGACAGTTAGTTTTGTGTGTTGGGGCTGTCTAGCATGGTATGACATGTGAGCTTGCAGTGCTAGGGTGCTCCTGTGTGTCCTGTACCAGTTGTGTAGTACTGCACACATATCAACATCCTCATACATCCGCATTGCAGAGTCCAGTGTGGGCAACATGTCCCATGCAGTTTACATGTCCATCACTGCGTATCAATACTTTCATTACCTTATCCCCTGTGCTACCTATGTATGTAGCCTTCTGTTGACATCCTTACCACCAGTATGCCAACATGTGCAGATGATACACTATGGTACTTACCATGGGTGTAGACAACACTACATGACAATCATACCCTTACTGCAGCAGGCATGCTGGAATATACCCACAATTATATCAGCACACAGTACTGTTAACAACATGATACTATTACTAAACGTCTATGTAGTCACCCTGTGCATCAGCAACATGTTAACCTGTACCTGCACTGATGTTACAGATTGCAGGATGTGGCACAGTTTCATCATATGCACAGGGTGTAAACTTGGTATGCCTGAGTCAGCCACCAATTGACATGTATGTGTATGTGTGTTGGTGAGGGACAGCAGTACAAGGTGGGGCAATGTTGATGCAGTGTGTGCGTGTATGCAGTAGCCCTAGGTGTTGTCAATTTGCATGTGTGTATGGATGCACACAGTTCCACCTCATGGCTGCCATATACTGGTGTTTGTGGACAGCCACAGACTGTACCTGCCAGGTCATACAGATCAGTGTCTCTGGCCACGGACACGGTACCTGTGCCCTGCAGGGGTGCTACGGACCGTATCTGGTACCAACCCAGACTGGATACTGTCATCAGAAGCAGGTGTTCATTGACTGGACACAGATCCCTGTTGGGCCTGGCCAGAGCCACGTGCACGTGGTCTCCTGGGGCGGTCTGATGACAGCACAGACCCCGCATTGCTGGGGCTGCTGCTGGCACTATGGGGGCGGCCGCGGCCCTGTCGTCCACGATGACTGCCAGCTGCTGCTGTTGCTGGCATATGCCCACGTCGACGCTTCAACCGTCCACCATCGCCCTGGCTCATGGACATGTAGTTGTGAAACCGGTCTAATATGTCCCTACAACGTCTGTCTATGACATCGGTGAAATTACGGATGGCAGCCGCAATGTCACGCATACTGTCAGTCATGGCTGTATGACATGCTGTCAGCTCCCTCAGACCCTGTCTGGTGTACTGTTCCATACGTGACTGTGCCTGCATGACAGCCCGAAACATAGCTAAGGTTGTAAGACCTCTGCGGGCACATCTGACAGGGGCAGTACGCCCACGGATGCTCCCACAAGAACCCCTGGACATCTGTCTGTGTGGTACCATCTCAGGGCCAAGCCCATGGCTGCTGTGTGGGGACGCATGTGCCACAGATACCACATTACTCTGGTCAATGCCCACTGTATCCTATCCATCACCTAGGGACATTGGTGACAAAGGGTGTATTGGCAGGATAACTGTGCGCATTGATGGGGTTGACTGCTGTGTACTGTCAATTGGCTGACTAATGATGGACCCTGGCATACCTTCCTGTGCCATTACACAGATGTCATCATTATCAGTACCCATGGCACCTGATTCAGGTTCCTGCTGCATGACACCAGAGCAGCACCAGAACCTGTGGGAGGGAAACAGGAAACACAGTTTACAATGTCTACACAATATTACCAGTGATGCACACATCCACACATGCACAGGTGCACAGGTGCACACATGCACACAGTTGCACAGTTGCACACAGTTGCACACTACTCAGTATGCGAGATATCAACACACAGACACAGACACACCTGCATGCATACACAGAGCACTACTCAGTGAGCCTAATATTACTATTACTATCAAGACTATTAAAGGTATTGTTAATACACACTCACCAGCATGGATAGGCTGCATTACTGTTACACCAGAGGGACCTGCAGTAGTGAGGAAACTAATGTCAGTGGGCACAACTGTGCCATTGTTAATGAGTATGATACAGGTCAGTAGTACAACAGTCGCCTTTCACAGGTCAGCTGCTGATATTGAGAATATCACACTTGCACATTAAATACTATGATGACAGCTACAAACCAAGGACACACCTCACACATGCATTAACTACCAGTGTACACAACAGTCAACTATACATATGGCATATTACCTGCATGCTCATAGTCTTGCTGCTGCGTGGCTCCAGCCTCCATCATAATGCATGTCTGCAGCTGCTGTTGTTGTTGGCGGGCTGGAGCCACAACACTTATGAGTAGTCCCTCCAGTCTGGTGAGTGGGGGATGTGTAGCCACCCCACCACCTGTGGCAACCTGTTGCCTGTGGATATCCGATGCACGCTGACGGACATTTCTGATTAAATCACTGCAGTGATGTCGTACCTGATCATATGTCCTATTATGTGTGCCTATGTCATTTACCCAACGGACCAGGTCTTGCCACAGTGCAGCCCTCTCCTGCTGATTCTGGCTGGTGCGGGAAAAGAGTATTGCATAATTCCGCACCAGGCTCTGGTGTATCTCCTCATCCTCAGCTGCTGAGTAAGCTGGATTGCGCTGGTGAGCCATAGTCCTGTAAAAGGAAATAACAGGATATCAGCTAAATATGTCAGCAGAATTTGGCACACATACTACACATGCTACTCGACTGTTGTGATACAACATATCTCACATATATAGTATCTGTCTGTCTATTGGTGGATACACATGTAAATGGCCAGGTATCAGTGCTCGGCCAACAACTGTGCAACAGTACCTGGCACACTCCATATGACATACTACCAAACCACAGCAGTCAGAACACTGATTCAGGTCCAAAGCACCTCCTCACTCTGGGGGTTTGTATCGAGGTACTGTATGGGGTACATCAACAACTACTGTGAGCTGACCACAAACTAAATGCCCTGGATATACATATCCCACCTCCACCACCAGCACAAACGACAATAGTGAATAACATTTCAAATGCAAATGTTACACTTTGTAACAGAGACATGGTATCCTTTCAGCCCACTGGGCCAGTGGAAGACACAACCCACAATGCTGACCCCTTCACAAATTATTTCTATGGACATCTCCAAGAATGCATGGATCATGCAATCCCATTTAAGAGCAAGACACTCTCCACAAAGGGACAGCATCCTGTCTGGTGGACCCCAGCCATAGACAGATTGTATAACAAAAGATGGAAGCTACTGCAAGACAGAGCATAATTCCATAAAGGGAAGGCATGTCTGATCAGCACTAGTAAGGAGCTATTTTCTCACATACAAACATCCATGGGCAACTTTGAGAGGGAAATCAACAGGGACACTACAGATAACCACAAGGCCTTCTTCAGTTATGTTAGCAACCTGGTCAGAAACCCTCCACTATGCTCATAGTTAGTGCACAACAACAAATAATTCCCTGAACCCACAGATATTGGCAACATTGTGGCAGACAGGTTCAGTGCAGGTTTCCCCCCTCCCTCTCCCACAAAATAAGACATAGTTATCCCAGCTGACTGTAACCTCCCTGTCATCACAGTTGTCCAGGTGAGAGCCGCCCTCAGGAAAGCACGATACACAACATGAATGGGACCTGATGGTATCCCCGGTTGCATGCTACATGAACTCCAAGAGGAGCTAAACACACATATAGAAGTGCTATTTAACACTAGCCTGACTACAGGATATGTACCTGTACACTGGCGCACAGCAGCAGTGGTTCCACTACACAAAGGAGGCACGTCTACATACCACTACAATACAACACAATACAATACATTACAATACAATACAATACAATATGCTATTGCCCCTGGGACTACAGCAGCATACTGTTCTGCTACCCTGGCCATTGCGACACATGTGATGTGATGGTACCTGCTGCTGTCAAACAGTTACACAGGGTGACTCATATGGCATATTACCTATCTAACATTCAGCAGGGGTATGTGTGACATGTACTCATGGGGAGTCTTGCTTCTTAACGCTGTGTGGTATATTGCAGGGTATGTCTTATCTGTGGGTAGGAACCTGTACCTCCACCATGTGCTCTCTATTGCAGTGTCACGGATGACACACAGCAGTCATTTAGGTTGTGGATGGTGTGAGGTGTTACTATGGTTGTTGGACATCTGTCATGGGTGTGACTTCAGTATGTAAATCCAGGAGTTGTAACCTCTATGTGGGTAGTATGTGTGTACTCTGTGGTGTTGTCAGTCACTGTGCATTGGTAATGTGTTTGAGTGCATTGTCACAGTGTTGTACATGTCCTTCTCCATATCTGTACCTGTCATGTGAGGTACATACCGTGGCAGCCATTATGTGGTGTGGAGGGGTACACTGACCTACATGTCCGTAGCTGACACACCATGTCTGGTGACACATACCATGTGCAGGTATTCCAGGAATAGTGTGCCACTGTGAATATCATTGGGGGGACTATTGTACACATTTATGACCCTGTTCACCCCTGACACATGCAGTGGTGGGCAGCCAATCACATATCTGGTGGTTACTGGTGTAGGTGATTTGAAATGGGGTATGGTACTCCAGTTTTGACACTGGTGTTCACTCCATGCCTTTGTCACCAGGCACCTGTTGCAATACATCTGTACACATGTGCCTCACTCAGAATATATATACATCTCTCTCTCTCTCTCTCTCTATATATATATATATATATATATATATATATATGTGTATGTATATAGATATATCTATATGTGTGTGTGTGTGTGTGTGTATATATATATATATATATATATATATATGTCTGTATACATATACACATATATATATTGATGTACATATACTGCTATAGATATGGAGAGGGGGGGTGTGACAGAGAGGGGGTGAGAGTGACAGAGGGGGTGGGACAAGGGGAGTGTGAGATCGTCATGTACAGTCATACCTGTAGTCAGATCTGTCTGTCTATGTATATGTATCTACATATATCTATATCTGTATGTGTGTATTACATATATATGTTTGTACATATTCTATCTATCTACATCTGTCTATGTATTCCTACATCTCTCTATGTATGTATACATATATGCATATTTTATATATATATATATATATATATATATATATATATACATACATATATTGACATACATACGTATCCATATGATAGATAGGTATATCAACATGTTTGTTTACAAAACTGTATACACACACTAACATACTGCTAAACATACATAACTGTGAAACCTACTTTGTACATTGCACTACAACCTACATTCAACCTACATTGATATGTGCACATAGATGCTCTCACATACAAATGTATGTACAGCCTTCACTGATAGTTGCTGTATGTCCCCTGCCCTTTGCACATCTTCATATACATATGGATACAGACCAATGACACATATGGAGGGTTCACAGTATGTAGACTTTTATAGTATTACTTTACATTACCTGTGTTTGTCACAGCTGCTTGTGTTGCCGTCTGGTTTTGTGTCCTGCTGCTCCACTTATTTTATTTATTTATTTATTTCCAGTTTGATAACCAGGGAAGTCCACTGGGCCCGAAAGCCCATTTTCAGTGGAGGCCCGGGGAGAAAAGCTCCATGATAATACATTACACACAAAAACACAGCAGAACAGATCTAAACTAATACACACAAAAACACACTCTGTTCTAATAGCATAATACTTTAACAATTTCCAAACAAGAATGAGGTGCATTGGGCACTATACATAAGAAAAAGATATATTAGTGCAACTGTGAATGTTAGTAAAGTAGGAAAGGAAAGGAAATTATAGATAGAGTTTGAATGCAAGAGCAGGGATGCATGGGAGAAACGAATAAGAAGCAAAGAAATTAAAGGAGAGGTGTCAGAAGAGGATAGAAAAGAACAGATAACTAATGTTCAAATTGTGGTTGAGTCAGGAGACCACCTTGAGAAAAAGTCAAAAGATTTAAGGTGAGAGTAAGCATAGCACTTGAAGGAAAATAAAGGGTTTATTCAGGGAGGAAGGAGGAGATAATGAAGAGAGAGGGAGCTAGGAGAGAGTCAGAAGAAGGGGAACCAGGGGTGGGATGGAACTAGGATAAATTGAGATCTAGGTAGGAAGTATACAATTACATTTCCAATTTTGGAAAAGGTGAGAATGAAGAAGAGATTTAAAGTGTTCATAGTTTGTAGTGGCTCTTAGAAGGGAAGGAAGTGAGTTCCATTTTTGCTGTAGTATAGGAAAGTAGGAGTTGGCCAGGGGTCGTTTGGGTTTGTAAACTGAAATAAGATTTTGGTGGCTAGATCTTAGGGGCCTTGGAGGATTGTATATGGTGAAGGTATTAGATAATGCTGGGCAAGCAGTGGGTTTAAAGATTAGTTTGTGTGCAGTAGTAAGTTGGAGGAAATTGAGTTGATTAGGAGTTCTAGCCATTGAAGACTACGGAGGCAGATGCAGTGGTGTGTAGAATGAGTGGAGTTAGTAGCGAATTTGGCAATTTTGTAGTAGCAACTTTCAGGTTTTGTGGAGATAGAAGTGGAGAGATTGGATAGAAGAGGAGCACCATACAGTAGAGAAGGGAGAAGGAAGGTAGTGGCGAGAGTTTGTCTTGAAGATGGAGTAAGAAAGTTTGCATTTCTATAAAGCATACCGAACTTCTGATGAGTTTTCTTTATGTTTAGTTGAATATGATTATTAAATTTCAGGTGTTCATCAATGGTTACTCCGAGTAATTTAGCACTACTAACAACTTCTATTGAGGACTGGGAGAGGCTGGAAATTATGAAGGATGACTTATCAGGAGTCAGAGGGGGAGAAGAGAATGATGTGGGATTTATTGGCATTGAGGGAAAGATGATTTTGAAGCATCCAATTTTCTATGGTTGTGAAGGCCAATTGGGTTTTGGCTTGGAGCTCGAAGGTTAGCAGAGCAGATAACAGTGGAGTCATCTGCGTATTGTACTATTTGAGCAAGAGGAATAGAAGAGTGGAGATCATTGATAAAGATGTTAAAGAGCAAAGGCCCGAGAATAGAACCCTGAGGGACTCCGGTAGGGTAGGTAGGAATTTTGAGGTACCAGTATTCCATTTCACAGCTTGGGATCTATCAGAGAGATAACTTCTGAACCAAGAAAGAGAGTTGTGGGAGAGATTGAGGTTAGAGAGGTGGTTGAGAAGGAGAGTGTGGGATATAGTGTCGAAGGCCTTAGAAAGGTCAAGAAGAACAGTGGAGACAATTTTTCCAGAGTCACGGGCTTGGTTGACAATTTCTAGGAAGGAATGAAGAGCAGTTATGGAACTGTGGCCAGGCCGAAACCCATGTTGTGTGGGAGTGAGGAGATGGTTATCGAGAAGGTAGGGCATGAGTTGCTGGTGTATGCATTTTCAAGAATTTTCGAGATTGGGGAAAGAATTGCTATTGGGAAGTTAGAGATGGTGTTATTTTTGCCTCCTTTATGGAGGGGCAGAATGTGGGCAGCTCTCCAAAGTTTGGGAACATAAGATTCTTGGATGGATCTATTGATGAGAATGTTGATAGGTATGGCGATGCCATTTGCTGCGAGCTTGAGAAAGAGTGATGGAATGTTGTCAGGGCATTGGAGCATGGTTTGAGTTTGCAGAAGTTGTTTGATACTGGTGGTAGACACGGGATGTAGAATGAAAGTGGGAGGTGGGTTATGAGAGTTGGAGTGAGGGATGGGTGTAGAAGGATGCTTTGGGTTAGGGGTAGGGGTGGAAGAGGAGAAGGATTTAGTCAGTTCAGCTATTGAGCCAGTAAAAAACGAGTTAAAGAGAGTTGCTATTTCAGTGTCAGTCTTATTATTGTCTGGACAGGGATTGGATTTGTACCTGGATGTAAGAGTGAATTGATGGAATTCCAGAATTTTTTGGGATTATTTGTGAGGGAGGACTGAAGTTTGCAGTAGTAAGATTTCTTATCCTTTATAATAAGTTTTTAGCAAGATTGCGGAGTTGCTTAAATTGCAGTAAAGAGGCTGGGTTTTATTTTGTTGTATAGTTTCCATGTTTTGTCCCTTTGTCGCATTAGAGTTTTAGTGTCTTTAGTTAGCCAAGGGGCAGAGTTGAACTTTATCCTTTTTATGGGAGGGGCTTGGGAATCTAGGATTTTAAGGAAGGTAGTATTGAAGAGTTCTAGGGCTTCATCTAGGGAAGAGTGTTTAGTGAATCCCAGTTTGTTAGTTGAAGGGTTTCTGAAAATACAGAAGGATTAAAATTAGTTAGGTTGCAGAGAGTGGGCATATTGTTGTTGGTGTGGGAGCTGTTGGGTTTTTCGGTTAATAAAGGCTGGGAGATGATCACTTAATGAGTCAGGTAAGGTACCTGAGTTGGAGATATTGTTAGGGTGGCTGACTAGGATCCAGTCCAAGATGGACCCTGGAGGGTTGGTTTTGTTAGGTCTGGTAATGTTGTTTATTAGTTGAGTAAAATTATAAAGATTGATAGACTGAAGGGGAGTATTGTTATTAATATTATTCCAATCAATATTTATATCACCTAGAATGAAAGTTTCCTGTTTAATATTGTTTGAGGCCCAACAGAGAATATTCTCTAGGGTGGAGGAGTTGTCTCCAGGAGGGATATAGATGGTTATAATACAGATACTTTTGAAGTTGTTTATTTTGAGGATTCCTATGACTAGTTCTGCATTATTAAAGTTGGGAATGGTATTTTGGTATGGGCTAAGATTTAGCAGGCAGTTGTAGACTAAGGCTACACCACCACCTTTTGTTTAGCGATCGGACCTGACTGCTTGGTAGCCAGGTGGTAAAATTTCAGAGTTACTAGTTTGAGGTTTTAGCCAGGTTTCTGTTACTGCTACTATGTCAGGTTCAGTTATATTTAGCCAGGCATGAAAGTTTGTTATTTTGTTATTAATACTCTGGGTATTAATGGTAATAAATTTAAGGTATTTATTATTGTGCCTATTTGTGGGGTAGTGGGAGAGAGAATGTTAGTTGGTGTTGGCCCAGGGTTAGGATGGACATCTCCTGCAAGAGCAAGACAAGAGAAGGAGTAGAGGAGTTGAAACCTAGAATTGCGGAGTAAAGTAAAAGGGAGATGTAATTTACATTTGAAAGTGGGAGACTTTTGTAGAGTGTATGGTGTTTTAGTTTAAAGTAATGAAATGGATTTGGTTGAAGGAGGAGGGGATATCAAATAAAAATGGAGGGATGAAGGATGTGGAAGGGAGATAGTGGAGGATGAGTGGGGTGAAAAGAGAGGTAGTGTGGTATTGGAATAAGAAGATGCATTATACAGAATGGTGAGAATGAAAAGACATGTAAATGAGGTGAGATAGTGTGGAGGAGTCATGGAGGAGTAGTGTAGGATAGATATTGGAAGATAGGGTAGTGGTAGGCTATTTAACAGCAGGAAATAGCTCTGTGGAAGGAAACAGTTCAATAATGATCCAGTTAACTGTCAACAGTAATGAAATAGCAGCAAACTCAGCGTGAGCAATAAAAGTACAAACAATTCTATAGCAGATATCTCAGTAAGTAGAAGTGTGAGTGCAACAAAGAAAATGTGATGCAATAGTCAACCAAATAAGATCAGTTAAAATGCAAAACAGTGCAACAAAAAAAAAAAAATGAGACAACTCAGAAATGTGTAGTATGTGTAAATAAAGTAAATACAAACAGAGAAAAAGCTGGTTCTTTGACAGGAACACCCTTACAGAGCAGTGGGTACTTAGCAGATTGATCAATAATAGACCTAGAAGGAATAAAGGAGTCCATCGACAGGGTCAAGATGCTGTGCTTTGTGCAGCTAGTCTGAATCCTGATGTAACAAAAGGGGGACGGGGTGCAATCACCTCTCTGGTTCCATCTCTCTTGGGTGTGTTGCAAGTATATAAAGTCATACCTCTCAACCTCACAGTGCAAGAAATCAGGGTTCTGTTAAAGGCAGAGGAAGAAGGCACTGATTTTCTTTGGGTGGAATATCCAGGTTATGGCAAGTCATTCTTCATTTCCATATACTGATTCTCAAAAAGCATTTGATAATATTTGGGGGTCATTTGCTTGGCAAGTCCATGAGTACAATGAATAGCTGCAGCCAAGCTGGAGCCTTTTGACCTTCCTGGTATTTAAGCCAAGTTTTGGTTATTAATGTCAAATTGTTTTCAATATAATATAAAATACCAGACTCCAGATATCTACTACATACGGTAGCGTTGTCGCCTCATAACAAGACGTTGTCCCGTTCGATTCTCAGCTAGAGCGTCCAACAGCAAGGCACATTGTAGTCAGGGCCTATGATGCAGCCCATCTTCAGTAAATGGCACTACACAAAAAACGAACTCTGGTAAATCTGATTGCTGGCAATCACAAATTAGTTTTGAGAGAGTTACAAGCTAAAGTCAAGTTTCGCTAAAACGTACACCGAGCAAGCTCTTAAAAGTGACAGTCTTTGTCCTTACCAGCATCCAGTTTAGCAATCTCGCGACAGCAGTAACTAACCAGCACATCCAGAGACAGCGAGAGCAATCCAAAAGAATTATCAAGCACCCTTTACAGAAGGTTGCTATTCACAACTGTGAGGGAGCTAAAAAAAAAAGCCCCAAACGTCGCACAGACAAACCAGTCCAAAAACGATTGTTGCAGCTATTCAGCCCAGCAATGAAAGGAACACAATTAGGCCCACTCATCGACACTCACACACTGCTGAAAAAACCCTATGCAGCATTGACTAAAGCACGTTTAAAATGCACTTTCTTCAATAATGGCCTGAAATACAGCAGTTTAAGCTTGCCAGTTGTCAGCTTGCCAGTTGTCAGCTTTCAGGTGGTTGTTGCTGACCAGTTTTGTTTGTGTATGTTTAATTTGTTTTTCTCTGTCTCTCTCTCTCTCTGTCTCTCCCTACCTCCACAGGGTGCAATGAAAGTATTACATGTGTGGACTGGGAGTACAGCATGCTTTTGTAGGTATCTGCATATGTCCATGTGATGGCCTCTGCACCAATTGTTAGCCAGCATTTGCTAATTGCATGCAGCCAGTTGTGTACTGATTGCAGTTCTCACTGTGATTTCAGGACAGTGCTATAAAAAGGTATGTGAGATAGGCATAGCCCTTTCAGATTTTAAGGGCAGGGACCATGCTGGTATGCTGTGGACACTGTTCTGTGAGTGTAAAGGTTAGTATCTCTCTCATATTTCCGGCTGTGTTGTAGATTAACATTTCTCCATTCATTTCTCCAGTTTCCTGTACTAAGTGTGTATGTACACTGACACCTAAGACTACTACTACTGTTAATGTGTGTATGTGCTTTCCTGTGGGACATGTGGTGTAACTGGTGTATAGCAGTGGCTCTTGCACTTTGTTGCTATGCCTTCAATATTTGCCCTTTACAGTCACTACTTGTATGCCTGCTAGGTGTCTTGACTGTAGTGTGTTGCTGTGGATTTCCTATTTTCCATGTACATTCACACCTTGGAATGCTTGCTATATCTGCTAGGGTGTTACTGCATGCAGTGTGGTCTGGCCATGGTGTGGGCCTTGACATCTATTAGGGTATTTGAGTATGCTGCTGAGCAGGCCCCAGAGACTCTCAGGTGCATCTGTTATCTGCCTCATGGAATGGTACATATCAGTGGGGTACACCCATTAAATTGTCTGGTATTCTGCAGTTGTGACTGTGGGATAGCATGAGCATATGTATTACTACACTATTTCTGCCATGCAAGTGGTGCATACTTTCAGGACTTCATAGTTACCATTGCATGTGTTGTAACACCTTTCTGCCTACTGTTTGTACATTTCACATGGAGTCTGTGGGGCATCCCTGTAACTCAGTCACTGTTGCTATGTCTAGGCTCTTAACTATTCAAATATGGCAGTGTCAGACCTCTCAAGTGTACAGATATTTGCAGGTTGTCCACATTTCTGCCTCATATTTTGGTCAATATCCCATGAACAGCTCTTTCTGGCAAATCACTCTGGGCTCAAGTCAGAATATAGTGACAAACATTTAAGTTTCAGACTTCATACCCTTCCAAACATCCAACAAAATGCAGAACCTGTTACTCTCTGAACTGTCTAAGTTTGTTGTAACATTATTTGGAATGTGTCCCTGTTTTGGCCCTTTGCTCCACATATTTTACTACTTGGTCCGAATGTGTTCCTGTAAGAGGTTGTGGGGTATGGGCAGTGATTATCCTGCTGTGAGTATGTGTGTGGCTTGCAAGGTGCTACAGTGACATTATTACCTACTAGCTACCAACTAGCATGGCTGTTTCTGTTTGCACACTACTATTATAGAAATCCACTAGATTTGACAGTAAATATACATGACATGCTTTGTGTACTACACATCCTATATTCCCTTTACATTCATTCCTACTATTACATGATATATTTATTGTAGCACAATGTTCTTATATAACAGTCATGGCTTAGTGGTAAGTCATGCAGACTAGTGTTTCCAAGGTCCTGGGTTCGGGACTGACAGTGGGATTTTATTTTGCTTTTGAACAGACTACTGGACCGGTCATTCAGAGTGACTAAGGCACTTTTAAGCAGTTGTAACCGGGTTAGCACTGGTTTGCGTGGAGCTCCCGCATGCGCACTGGTGGTCAGCTCCGCGCACACCCACTTACAACCGCTTAAAAGTGCTTACTCTTGTGCACACCCGCGCTATTTTCTTTGAAAGAAATGAAAATGGGGAGACAGGAAAGTGGTGAAAAAGGGGTCACAAAGAGGGTAAGACAGTAGGGAAACAAGCTTGGGTTTTGCAGGAGGGATGTAGGTAAGGCCCATAGCTGCCCATTTCTTCATCAGCAACAGCTGTGCATATGTTTGTAATTTGGTGTGACATTTGAAACCTTCCACCCCTGAAAGAGGTGTAAGAACAACAATAATACTTGTTGTACAGCCAATTGTAATTGACAGTTTCCATGTCCAGCAAACATGTGTGCAAAATGGGCAGCTATGTATGGGGCGTAATTTTTTTGTGGGTACAGAGTGCCCTTTTTTTTTTCAGGTGAGAGTGGTATGTCAGGTAAAGGAAGTCGGTATAGCTGGGGAGGTAGGTTGGGTAGGTCAACAGACAAGACTAACAAGACGCATACAGGGGCGGTGTATGACACGTGTGGGGAGGTTACACAATTGACGGGGACAGATGTTTGGATATCCAGAGCCCATGAGCCCACAGATGGCAACAGTGGAATGGATATCCCCACACATGGGCAGTTGCCACTGTGCCTTCACTGCCCAGGACGGGGCTGTGCTGGGGGCTGTGTAGGCCAGGCAGCAGGCATGCCCGTTAGTTGTGCCATCTGTGCCCCAAGCTGGCATACAGGCCCAAGAACAGCTTCCTGGATCTCCCTACGCACCACAGTCTGGACGCTATGGAGAGTGAGTGGTGGTTCTCCTCCAGCCACACTTGCAGAGGGGGGACGAGCCCCATCCCCTGCAGTGCTTCCACCTGCAGGTGGCACAGGGCCACCGGAGGAGGGTCCAGACTGGGCACTACTGCCAGGTGCACTCGCCAGCTGAGGTGGGAGAGGTGGGTCCGCTGGAACCCGCCTTCCCTGTCGTCCTATGTTTTGCATTATGTCATGACAGTTTGGGTTAGTAACATACAATACCATTCACAATTAGTTGTAACAGCATGCATTAGTATTCCCATTAACCAAACACCCAGATATTCACACCATTGAACAGCAAGCATAACACATGCATAATTTGAACAGCAATACACAGTCCAACAACATGCAGGGTTGATTGATGGCAACAGGCCATCAGGTTTGGATGTATGAACAGGGCAGATGCATCAACGTACATGCAAATATGTATGACCCAACAGGACAAATGTCCAGGGGTGTTAATTGTGAATGCACATACCAATTTTACATGGAATGGATTATACGTGGTTATAGGGTGGGGTGAAGAAAATATAATTAACAACTTCAAATACCAATACATATGCTGTACATTTCTAATAGCTGCAGATATATACACACTACAGTTCTACCTACAGTTTCCTATCTGATAACTACTTCAAGTTGGTGATAGGAATGTTACTGCTACATCAATATACATTTTCATTTTTATTCATACATGTTCATATCTGGCTCTGTTCAGCTACATCATCCTGCTACATTTGCTTTATATAGCTATAGACAACTGTGGATGTTTGGTATTTCGGACAATCATACTATCTGCATATTGCAGACTGAGAGCAACATATCCAGATTTTGGGATACACATTCCAGCTGCAGGAACATTTTGAACACATTTCGCAGTTTGGTTCTGCTTGTCACATTCATTTCATTCTGTACTGACTGCAGTATACTTTATTCAGGAGTTATTACCACTTTATTGGTGGATTCATAACTCTTTCTCACACTCTCTCACTTGTTTTATTTTTAAAATTCAGGATGGTACTTACACTTCTAGGCTTTATTGACATGTTTTACCTGTAGTTATTAAAATCCTTTCCAACAGTCTCACTTCTGTCATGTTTCAGTATTTCAACAGGGATATATTTCACACGTGTTTTGCTCATCTTCTGCAGCTGTACTTTTCAGCCTGCTGCAGGTTGTGTACTATTATATTACAGGTGGGACATCTTTATTTCAGACTTTATTTCAGACATTTTCATTTTTCTGTTTGGATTACAGACTGCAACACACTTTTGTATTCAAGCAATACTTCAAACACTCTTACACTGTTACTTGCACATTTTATTACTTAGTGACTACACTGCACTCTTTTGCTAACTGTCATACTTTTATATTTATTTACAGTTACAGGGAGAGGATTACTGACCTGCCTGGTGGTGTAACCGCACCAACCTATCGCCATAGGCTCTGCGGTTCGCACAACGGATACCTGCAGCTGTAATATAAATAAAGTAATATTGGAATACACATCTCCATAATATCAGCTAGGTTAATTTCTTACATACATAATTAGATGTAACTTACTCAGTAGTGGGGCGTTGGGAATTTGCTGGGCCTCCTGGATCCAAAGGTTCAGTTGGTCCTGCTTCCATCTCTTCAGGTCCGCATGGTGGTGACGGACCTGCTCACCAGTCCTTGGAATCCCTGTGGCACTGGTAAGATCATGAGCCAACCGGTCCCATGCCTCAGCCCTATATGCTCCCCACAGGACCTGGCCCTGCATGAGTTGGGCCTCATGATTGTGGACAAGGAGCCAAACCATATATTTGGACTCCTCAACGCCCCACATCTGTGCTCTAAACCAACTACCCTCACCTACTCCTGACATTCTGGCTGCAAGTTAGTTCTACAATCAGTTATGCTGTGTATTCCCGCCTATGAGGCTTATATATGCCGTTTTTCCCGCACTTATCTGTGATTGGCCATTTTGGAATTGTATCAGCTTCACAAAACCTGCTTTGTCATGCTCCTCTTTCTATTCATTCCTATATATTTGCTATTACTGCATTTCTAAGTACAGCTGTCATGGCTTAGTGGTTCAGTACCTTGACTATGTTGCATGGTATCCTGGGTTTGAACCTGGCCACTGCTTTTTATATTTTATGACTGTCTACACAGGCTAGGAGGTGTGTCTGTGTAAAGGCAGTTTTGTTACAGCTTACTCACGTTGCCCGTCGGTTAGCTTGTTGGCACGGTGCGCAGCTCCGCGCAAACGGGTTACGCTGGTTTACACTTCATTTGGCTGTCAGCACGCACATTATGCTCAGCTCAGCTAGGGGCACACAGTTTCAGCGTGTTAAACCACTGCTCACCTACGGGCACTCATTTTGCACCTGTTAAACCACTGCTCACCTTCGGGCACTCATTTTACACCTGTTAAACCACTGCTCACCTACAGGCAGATGCACTCAACTTGTTAAACTGTAGCTCAGCTATAGGCACATCTGGCATTTTTTATTATTTTGTTATCTCACATTTCTTCAAAATAAATGGCCCATTTCATTACATTTTACATAAAATATAATTTTATATGTGTACATATATGTCAGGAACTTGTTTCACACTTATTTCACTAAAATTAAAAATTGATGTTGTGGGGGCTCAAACCATGACTGCCTGCTCTTCAGTCAACATCTCTACCGCTACGCTATTGCTTTTTGGCTTACATTGCATAGTTAGTTCTTATATGCTTTTCCACTTACTGCTACCTGTGGCTAAGCTACGGGCATGTCCGCGCAAACGAGCGCACTCACGGGCAAACATCTTTACAATTTAAAAAAATATATAACATGTTCATTTATATAATTTTATGTTCATAGTCTGTGGGGGCATGTGTTGTGTTGTGTTTATTCACATTTCCATGGACTCTGTCGTGGGGGTTTACTTTAGGCACTTTTACTCTTCTGGGGGCGTGTCCGTTTGCAGGGCTCGGCCTACGGACACGCCCCCTACTATCTTCCACGGACCGTGTAAGCTTTAGGTGTGATTCAGCATGCCCTCATGCATATGCATGACATGCTGACATCACACCGTTTAACTGCAGCCTCCGTGTAAGCCTTGTAACTCTTACACGGAGGCTTCGTGAATCCTGCCCAGTGATTTTAACATTAATAACACAAATAATGTAAAAAAAACAAGTTCTTATAACCCTCCCCTCTGTCCTATTATACAGACATTTGAGAAGATGTGTGAACTTGATATTCGATCATTGTATAAAGTAAGAGGGAAGTTACATGCTGAAATGAATTTAACTAGTTCTGAGACGGAGTTACTACAAAATGTGTGTGCTAACAAAGCAATAAGAATTATGAAACCGGATAAAGGGGGTGGACTCACCATTATGGATAGAAATTTGTATGTTGACAAAATGTTTGGTATCTTACATTCAGACACCTATTGTCAGATTAGTATTAATGAGAAGAATATTTTATACAGAAAGGTTGATCTAATACTAGAAGAGTTACTTTTGAACAGATAAATTACATTAGATGAACATTCTTATATGGAAGTTAAATGGCCAAAAATACCTACTATCTTTGGTATACCGAAGCTTCATAAAGACCTTGGTAACCCCCCCCTTTAGACCCATAGTCAACGCAAAAGCTTCAAAAACATATTTTATTGCAAAATTTATTGACACACAACTTAAGAATATTCTGGCCAACTGCCATTGGATAGTTAAAGATTCTTGGGACCTTTTGAAAAAGCTAAATAAGGAGTTATATAATGATAAGCTTATTTTTGTAACAATAGACGTTAAAGATTTGTTTTCTATTATTCCTCATGAAATTGGTAATGAATGGTTTTATCTATCTTTATGTCGGCACACTGAGTTGGGACAAGATCGTATACTTACTATCAGAATATTGATGGAACTTGTTCTAGAGACTAACATTATTGTATTTGAAGAACAACTTTTTAAGCAGAATGAAGGGGTGGCAAAGGGGGCCACTTGTGCCCCTATTTTTGCAAATTCTGTTTTGGCGTTTTGGGAAACAGAATTTATATTCACAAGTGTATATGCAAAACATTGGAAATATTATGGCCGCTTTTTAGATGATATTCTTATTATTTGGAATGATAGTGAGGACACACTTAAGGAATTCCTTGAATTTATTGAGAATAGTACGGATTTTTTGAAATTTTCTCACAATATTTCTTATGAGAAAATTAATTACTTGGATATTACAATTTTTAAAAATAAATATGAACAACAGTTCAAGACTACGATTTACAGAAAACCTACCTATTCTAACACCCTATTACACTTCAATAGTTTTCATCCTCTACACCAGAAGAAGGCCTTAGTAAAAGGACAGGGTGTTAGAATAGCTAGAATGGTTTCTGAAAAACATGAATTTTTGGATCAAATTGACATCCTTAAAGGGATGTTAGTTAATAGGGGATACCCTAGAGTGTTTGTGGATTACACACTACAGGAGGTTATCACAAAAAGAGACAAGGGATTTTATGTCCCATTACTAGGTAAAGGTATTGATGCCATTACGACAGAGAAAACTAACAATGAGAATAAAATATGTAATAAGGTTGGTACATTTAAGTTTAACATGCATTATGACAGTACTGTGAAAATTATTCAGCATAATTGGAATTTATTTAGTATTAATAAAGAATATGTGGATACAGTTGGTACGGGTCCAAATATAGTGTATAGAAAAGATACTACTATAAAAAATATGCTGGAGAACACAACAGAGTTATATTCTGGTACTAAAGGTATGTTTAGGTGTGGTTTTTGCTTACAATGTCAATCTGTTATAGAAGGCAACAAAATAAATATTCCAAATTTTGGTAAATTTAGGCATAAAAGGAAGTTCTCCTGTAGTAGTAAGGCAGTAGTATATATAGGAATGTGTACCCAGTGCCCCTGTTTCTATATTGGCAAAACCATCAATGCCCTTAGGAGCAGAATGTATCAACATTCTTATGATATTAAAAAGCAGGAAATCAAGAATGTATTAGCCGTTCATGTTAAAAATAATGTTGGCCATTCTTTTAAGTTTTCAGTTCTTGAACAAGTGACTTTAGGGGACAGGGGTGGCCCATTGAATGACTTCCTTGAATCGAGTGAGCTTAGATGGCAATTAAGAACCAATGCAACACACTACCCTGGGTTGAACACTAACGTTTCTGTGAGTTCCATTCTTAGATTAAAAACAGAGGGATATCTATAAAAATGTTATAATTACATATATCATATGTTTTTTACACTATGTTATATTGTTTATATATATTTATAGTATTGTGATTTATTGAATTTTGCATTTGTCCTTTAAATATTGACAAGAGTTTAATCAATTATGATGTCAGCAATTAATTATGCTAATATGTAGGGTTGTGAGGGTATTTAATGGGTCAATTTTTGTGTTAACTGTGATTCTGAAGACGTTTTTTATTAAAAGACGAAAGCACTAAATCCATTATTGGTGTGACTCCTGTGCTGTTTCTTCTTGGTCAAATAAACAATACTACAGGGGTAAAGGCACTTTTCAATTCTACACTGACTGTGTAAACAGTACTGCAGAAAGAACTAAAAAGTACAAGAAAAACAACATATTTGTTTGTGTTAATTAATATGTACGGTAGTAAGACAAAAATACCCAAAATACATTTTAATGTTTCAGTAATGTTTAATTAGTAGGATTCAGTTTAATACTAAAATTAGACGGCTTCAGTTTAATACTGAGTTTGCAAACTGGACTGAGTGTAAATTACAGCCCATATATGTACAAATGCAAAAACAGTCTGTACAAGCAAGCTTATGTTGTACAGTAAATGGTTTAATATGTAAACAGCATTCTTCAGTGTATAAACCATGTTTTCTACAACACTCTGTAAATCTGTGTAAATGGACAATTTTGCATTCAAGTTTTAAACTGTTTACAGAAATTGCTCCTCAATTCATTTGTAAGCATTGTCAATAAATCACTGTATAGAGTCATATTCAGCAATTGCAAAATACAGCTCATGACTGCTGAGACATTTTTACAAAATGGTCTTCAGAAGAGAAAAGTTGTTAAATTAAATAATTCATCCAATTCTAGTAGTAATGGATGTTAAAAATTAAAGGTTTTTGTTATGTGTTTCTAGCAAGCAGTAATGACAATTAACTAAAGAGTATATACCAATGTAGACTGTTTTGTATTTTAAAACAAACAAGGGAAAAACTGTTAGATGTATATTTAGACATATATATATATATATATATATATACACACATATATATATATATATACACATATATATACTTTTAATAAAATATATATGCATGTAGTAAAAATAATAGTGCATGTACACCTGTTTGCTAGTTAAATGCATACATTTTTGTCTGCTAGAATATATGTAGAATAATATCGTCAGTTAGATGCATACATTTCTGTTTGCTAGCATACATATATTAGAGAGTTAAAATGTTCTCAGCTAAAAATCAAATAAATAAAAAAACTGCATTCATCTGTAAATGTAACATGAGGGTCTCGTACAGCTTGAGAAAAAGGCTAAGGATAACTCCTTAAAAGAGGGATTCAGTTGTGTGTAACAGTCTGGCACAAGCTTCAAGACAGATAAGAAATTTTCTGAGACACAGGTGCAGGGGGTATGGGAAAGTTGCTTTCATACAGAAACATTCACAGTAAATTCACTTTGAAACAGAACAGACTGTATGGCATCAGAGGATACCAAAGTAACAGACTGCAAATTGCAAAGGTATTAAACAATAGACTTTTCTCATGGACAAGATTTGAATTGCAGAAGAAAAAAGTGTATAAAAGGACATTAAAAGTGCATGAGTTTAGATCTGATTTCTTGTTAGATCTGAGCAGTGGAGATCCTTCATGCTGTATGAGAAGTAAATCTGAAACAGTAAATGTTGTAACCTCCACAGTATTGTACTGGTAAACAGACAAGTTATTTTAGTAGTTCTGCATAAGAAAGTTAATAATATACTGCTCAGAAGGTTATAATCTGCAAAGTTTATGTGCATTAACCAGACTTTGTTTTTTACAAGGCACTGAAGCGGTGTGCTAATTAGACTTTTATTATTATTATTAGACACCAACACAGAACTTCACTCGGCAGTATCAGTAAGTAAGACAAGAGTGTCAATCAGCATCAATCAATCATTTTTAAATAACTTTCCATGTCCCCTTTGTCTATGGGTATACTGAGGTAAACATCCTTCACAGCCAATGTTATCAAGATGGCTTGGAGAAGGAGCACAGGCAGGACAGCTTGCAAAGTTAACATTTCTAACTTTGTAGTCTTTAGAAATGTATTTGGCTTTGACAGAACAAAGACTGACATCCAAAGTCTATCTTTATTGGAACCAAGAATAGTCCTGAATAAAACCCTTTGCCTTCTTATAGCTATGATTCTCTCTCGGTCTCTCTCTCTCTCTGGCTCCTTACCACAAGAAGTCCCAAGATAATGGCATTACTGAGGTTCAGCCAGGCTTCAGCCTTTGGCTTGGTAGGTTTTGTGGTAGGTCAAGTGAATTAAAGGGTTGGAGTATTGGCCCTAAGGTTTTAGGAGCAGGAGGGATGGGCTGCGTCTGGTACTTAAACAGCAGTTTCCTCTCCCACTCTTGACCTAGAAGGCCTTTTTGGCCTTATTATTTTACTTGTAGTGCGATGTTCTCTTCTTAAGGTGTTTTCCTTTACCCTGCCTCTGGGGAAAGAAACAACATTTTGTAGGATACTTCTCCCTATAGATGGTAGCATGTTAGTGAAACAACTGTTCATTGACTTTATAGTCTTACCTTTCTCCAACTCTTTAAATATCTATTCTGAATGGGGACCAAAAAGCAACTCAAATGGTACACTACAGGGCTGAGCCTTAACATGATTTGGGGGGGGGGGTACCAGTTCTCAGCTAGTCATGTCTCTTTATTACTGGCACCAAAGCTGCCACCCTATAAAATGCATCAGCAGCAGTGTAGCCAGGTTTCCTTGAGTGCTTTGCTACCTGGAAAGAAAGGTTGAATAATTCTAGCATTTAATTTCTCAGTGCTTTGGCTAGTACCTTCTCAGCCTTCACCTTTAACTGAGACAGGACTGCCATTTGATATTTCAGCATACGAGTCTGGTACTTAGGTTCATAGGTAAGTACTAGGCTATCTGCCCAAGGGCATCTATAAGCCTAGCCAGAATGTGTTGGTTTTCGCCACCCCCTTAGATTAGATCCCTGTGCCTCTGTCCAGCAGAGCCATTAGTTCCCTGTGCCTCTGTCCAGCAGAGCCACTGCAGTGATCCCCGGGGCAAATTTTCTGTTTCCTATTCACTTGTCAAGGTTTCTCTTGAAGAGTGTTAGTGAGGGGCTCTGCCTAATATAGATTGGAATTCTGTTGTAAAGCATGGGTAGTTCTCTGGGACAGGAATCTATCCCTCCAGCACATCCTATTTATCGTTGTGGTGAGGTTTAGATCCCTAGAGCGTGTGGCTCTTGGGGATTTGTTTTTTTTTAGGTGGGGCATGTCCATCAATTCTGGGTTGGACATGGCCTTGTATGTCAGGCAGAGATCACCTCTGAGTAAGCGGTATGCAACCGAGTACAGCTGGAGTTTCTTCAGTCGGGCTGCATAGGGCATCTGTTTGAGGCCAGTAATCCTCTTGGTGAGGTATTTCTATGGTCTTTCCAGCTGTTGCAGGTGTCTTGTAAGGTACATCCCAAATGGGGCATTGTACTCTATGATGGGTGTGATGAGTAGAGGGGCACAATAACCTCTTTTGTTCTAGATGTGAACCCTTTTGTGATTGTGGGCCACATAGAAGGATTTTCTAACCACATTTGCAATATGATCATCAAAGGAGAGATTACTATCTACTTGGGTCCCCAAATCCCTTATTACATTTTCTGTAAGGGGATGACTGTGCACTTTTTGGCATTTAGCTTGAGGCCATGATTTTGACACCAGGTATCCATCTCAGTGAGACCCTTCTAGAGGATGTCTGTATCAGCCGGAGAATCAATTATGGCCCCCAGTTTGCAGTCGTCTGCGAACCTGGTCAGCCATAGTCCTCCTGTACTTAAACATCCCTATAGGCCAGGGTGGCAGAAATGTAGAAATTCTTTCCAAAATGGTCCCGGATTTAATTTCTTGTCACTGCAATGAGAGCTCTTGGATGGAGCCCCAGTAGACCCCTCCCTGGCATCCACAGACACCATGGTTGGATCAAAGGTACTTACTACAGGCTATTGATCTTGGATCTTAAGATATCTAGCCATATATTCCCATGTTAATTTTTAACCCTTATATCTTTCTCTCAGATAACCCAGAGGCAGGCAAAACAAGTATTTTTGGGACATTTCCTGTTTTCCTTATCCATGAGGAACATGAGTGCTAAACCAGGGGTGAATTCACGGTTTCCCATTTGTTCATACAAATTACATTTGAAAGAGATACACATACTGAATTTTTATAAAGACATTTGTAGGAATCCACAAACCTGTAAAAAAAGGCTGGTTTCTGGCATGCATAATGTTGGGATTCCGGCTTCAACAATGCATTACTGAACTCATCCACCATCCAAGGATTCTATCACTGGAGCTACTGCTGAAGGCTTTAGCTCAGGTAAGGTCAGGTGGTCCCTTTATCTCTCTTCTAGGCATTTGAGGATGCCTCAGACCCATATTCGAAATGACCCTTCATTCTTCTGAAAGTATCACCAAATGAGAAATCCTCTGGAGGGAAGGCAGTGGATAAAGTGCCCCGAGTGTTTGAGTCACACCTAGAAGGGAAAGACATTTATCCCACATATACCAGTTCATCCACCTATGAGTCAGATTAATCTGATTCCTTGGTGAGGAAGTCTCCCTTCTTCTCCAAAGGCTAGGGCCTTTTGGCATTCACTCCTGTTCTGAGGAAGGTTGCAGGTTTTTAAGAAAGTGGATAAAAGTCTAAGCCAACTTCCTTAAATTCAGAGAAAGAGCCTGGGAAACTGGAGAAGCAGAAGGTCCATCCAGCTCATGCTGAAGCAAGAAGACATCCACCATCTGGATGCCTAAGGTCAGAATTTTTGAGTAGTCACGTTTATAGTACATGTGTGAGGGTGGAAGCTAATGACTTATATTGTAAAATCTGAGACACCTTCGAGCACAACACCAAGAAGATACCATCCTAATCCCTGGAAGTCAATATATCGGCACTGGAACCAAATGCCTACAGGGGATCCAGACTGACTAAAGACTGGAGCATTTCAGCCCAAGAAGATGTACTTTCATCCAAGCAGACAGCATCCTGAGATGCAAACATCAGGGTCTTGGACTGCAAAAGTGCCTGACCAGGCCAGACACCCTTATGCCTAAGGAAATCTTAAATGTCTAACTAGCTATTGTCCTCCTCCTCCTTTATATCATTCTCTTGAGGGTGATTCTCTCTCCTTTTTAGTAGGCCATTCACTGTACGTTTGTCCACTACCACAGTAAGCTTGGTTAATGCACAGAGACTTATCTGGTTCAAATATTGCTGAAAATTAGTGGAACCGTGCTTGGAGTTCTTCTGGGTGAAGTGAGCACAGTGAGGATAGCTAGGGGTATCATAATTAAGCCCCAGACATTATAAACTTCAGACATTATAGACTTCCCATGCTCTGGAACAAGATTCCAGTCTACATTAGGCAGAGCTCCTCGCTAACCCTCTTCAAGAGAAACCTTGACGAGTGGATGGGAAAAAGAAAGTTTACCCCAGGGATCACTTAAATGGCTCTGCTGGACAGAGGCACAGGGAACTAATCTAAGGGGGCGAAGAAAGCCAACACATTCTGACTAGGCTTATAAATGCCTTTGAGCAGATAGCCTAGTACCTATCTATGAACACTGTAAGTGGAAGTCTTTATGTGGGATCTGCTTCCTGCACAAAATGCACTTGTAAATGATAGCTTCTGACATTTATACCTGAGATATCAAAAACCATCAAAGGTATAAACATACACAAAATAATCAGAGAGATAATACAGATTCCATAACGGAATACTTAATCTTAAAATTCTGGAAGCCAGACTGAATGGAAGGACTGACAAATGCTAGCTCATTACATATTAATCTGCACTGTTACTGTAGCAACAAAGAACTAAAGATGACATGGACAACACATTCTTGCTGATATCCAGGTGGAAGGGTGTCTGCATGACCAGAAGAAGGAAGGGTGCAAAGTTCAGGAAGTTAGGTCTCACTTTCTTGCAGCAGAAGTCTCAAGAAAGTATCACTACTGTATGAATGAAACGTACAATGAACATTTTAAGTTAAACTAGGTTCTAAGTTTAATTTCACCAATCTTACTTAATATAGTATCATTCTGCTTTCAACAATACAGGAGTAATAACATTATATGCCACATACCAGCCAAAAGGGGGATAGTGAGAGAGAGTCTAAATTGTGAAGACAAGAATGATTCAGTCATCTGTTGTTATGGTCAGAATCTCACATATTATATTCCATTTTCACCATTCTTGTTTTCATAGTTTAGTCAAAATAAACAGTTTGAATACCTAGCTACAATTCGAAAGGCCAGTTAAAGGCCTCAGCCAAAATGTCTTGGACATCTGCTATGACAAAAAAAAACACTTCTTGACTTAGAAAAAAAACATCTAACCTATAATGTTTGGTGAAGGTGTGGACTGAAGACCAAATCACAGTTTCACAAATAAGTGCTGCTGAAACCTCCATAAAGAAAGTGGTTGAAGTAGCAGGCCCTACTGTAGAATAAGTCCTGACACGTTGCTGAAAGAGCTTACCTGTCAAGCCATACAACAAATATAAAATCACAAATCAATTTAAAAATGGTCCGTTTACCCAAAAGAGTTCCCAGCTAACTGAGAGCAAAAGAAACAAAGAATTGATTGGACTTCCTGAACTGCTTACTTCTGGACATGTAAGCAAGCCTGCATTCTAAAAAATGCAGAATGTGATCCCCTGAATTCTTAGGTTGAAGGCAAATGGATGGAAGCTAAACTGTTTGTTTCTGTACAATGTCTGAGAATGTCTTAGGCTTAATTAAAAGATGGGTCAAAAGAATGAGCTACCTCATCTTTTGGGAAAATTGCACAAGGATGTTAAGCTATTCAAATTTGGATTTAGTTAGTTATCTAATTACCAAGGAAAATTAAAACTGAAACAAACATTAACAAAAAAATAAATAAAATGGATAAAACATTATTTCAGTAAGAGTATGCAACTAGAAATTCTTTCACAAGAGACTGCTAAATGAACTATGCTTTTTGAGTCAGAAAACTAAGCTTAATCAGTTTCCTAAACAAAGCTCAAACCCCAATTAGGAAAGATCAGATCCTTAGAATGTTTCTTTTAAACAAGTACTATTAAAAACACTTTAAACATGGTATGAGAAGCCACAGTAGGCTCATGCACAACTAGATTGATAAAAGCATAACTTTGAACATTAAAAGAAGAAAAAGTTATAAACTAAGCAACACACAATGATAATCTAAACTATATGAAAGCAGAATCTAAATGGGTAAAAAAACTTTCTTAACAAACCAGTCAGAAAACATCCTCCATTTAATCAAATACAACTGTATACCAGAAGATAATTAGGTTACAATATCTGGGAGAAGGACAAACTAGTCCTAAAATGTATAAAATTGCTCCTGAAGCCTAAAGAGAAAAACATCATGAAAAAAATTACTATGACAATCTCTGTCAGAATTATGACTAGGAAAGGTTACATCATGCATTTTAGTGTCCGCAATACAAAAAATTGTCCATATTCATTAAGGATATCCACACCTCCAGGCTAGTTGCTCAGCATAATGCATGCAAGATTATCCAAGTGCAACTAGCTCTGGGCAAGACCACAATCCAAACTGTAACTTGCTACAGATCCCCCACTATGCCCCAGGATTCCCACTTCTCATTTCTTGATACACTGGAAAATATTAGCATACAACCCAACACCCTAATAATGGGCGATTTCAACTACCCCACCATTAACTGGGAAAACTACTCATGTACCAACTTTCTTGCTCAACATTTTCTAGAATTCATAAATTTTAATGCCTTGGATCAACTTATCCACACCCCCACCAGGGGCAGCAATATCCTAGACCTGGTCATTACCAACATGGATGTTCCACACCAGAGGTCAATTCCTCATTGGTCAGATCTGACCACAAGCTAATCACCCTAGACATCCACATCCCGTCCCCACCCCCATTAGGGAAACCACCGTAAAAAATTTCTCCAAAGCCAGTTTCACGCTTCTTAAGACAGAAGTGGCAAGCTTCACGACACCCATGCAAACTGACAATAGAGGTATGATTGCTGAATCCTATACAAATGCACTTTATAAGCACTTACATGAGTGCATGGATCGTGCTATCCCTAACAGAACCAAGATGCTATCCTCCAAAAAAAGGAAGCCAATCTGGTGGTCCCCTGCCCTAAACAAACTCTACAACAGAAGAAAGAAACTGTTGCAAAAGAGAGTAAAATCCCATGATTGGAGGAACTCCCTGGTCAGCCTCAGTAAGAAGCTGAGATCCCTCATAAAATCCTCCAAAGCTAGTTACGAAAACAAAATCGCCACTGATTCTAAAGACAATCACAAAGCATTCTATAGCTATGTCAAGAATTTCAATGGCAACACTCAGATCTGCCCCGTGTTACAGCACAATGGCAATAAATATACAGAACCAACTGATATTGCCAACATCCTGGCATTTAGGTTCAGTGCTAACTTTACCCCCTCTCACCCCCTAAAGGGCACATCTCTATACTGGAAAATGCAAAGTTCCTGTAATCACGGCTGCACATGTAAAACCTACACTCTCCAAAGCCAAGAACATAGCATTCATGGGACCTGACAACATCCCAGGCTGCGTTCTACATGAACTGTAGAATAAACTGACACCCTACCTAAGCACCATGTTCAATCATAGCCTCACCTCAGGCTTTGTACCCACTGAATGGTGCACCGTGACAGTTATCCCACTCCACAAAGGGAAAGCCCCAACGAACCCTGGGAACTACCGCCCCATTAGCCTAACGAGCCTGGTCTGCAAGGCCATGGAATGTATCATCATGGATCTTATACACAAAGACATTGGTAATCTCCAAACTCTGGACCCCACCCAGTTCAGGTCTGTAAAAGGCAGATCATGTCTCCTAAACCTGACAGACTTCTTTGAAGCAGTCACCAAAGCCATAGACGAGGGTAAGGTGGTTCACACAGCCTATCTAGATCTCGCCAAGGCTTTTGACACCATCCCCCACTCTGGAGTTATAGATAAACTCACTAAACTAGGTATAAATCCCTATGTCACAAGATGAGTTGCCAACTGGCTCACTGACAGAATCCACACTGTGAAAGTAGCGGACTCCAAATCCGTCTTCAGACCAGTGACAAGTGGACTACCACAGGGTTCAGTCCTGGATCATCTCCTGTTTGGTATCTACTTTTCTGAAGTATAGGCTAACAAAGAAGGTCTTTGGCTAACAAAGTTCACAGATGACTGCAAACTAGGAGCCATAATCGAAACTTTTAACGATGTAGACATCCTACAAAAGGGCCTCACGGAGACAGATGCCCGGTGTCAAAGCCATGGTCTCAAGCTCAATGCCAAAAAGTGCACTGTCATCCCCTTTGGTAAAACCTCTGTACCCATGAGCTACCACACAGGTGGTAGTCTACTTAACACCGAAAGTGAGATAAGAGACCTTGGGACACAGGTGGACAGTAGTCTCTCCTTTGATAATCACATCGCCACAGTAGTCAGGAAATCCTTCCACGTGGCACACTTCATCACAAAAGGTTTCTCATACAGGAAAAAAGAGGTCATTGTTCCCCTCTACTCATCACTCAGACTCATTATAGTGTACAACGCCCCTTTTGGTATGTACCTCACAAGACATCTACAACAACTGGAAAGGCCGCAGAAATACCTCACAAAGAGGATTACCAGCCTCAAACAGATGCCCTACACAGACCATCTCAAAAACTCCAGCTTTACTCCGTTGCATATCGCCTACTCAGAGGCGATCTCTGCCTAACATACAAAGCTATGTCAAACCCAGAGCTGTTGGACATGCTCCACTTAAAGAAATCCCAATCCCTCAGAGCTACATGCTCTAGGGACCTAAACCTTGTCACTACAATAAACAGAACATGCTGGAGGAATAGATTCCTGTCCCAGAGACTTCCCATACTCTGGAACAAACTACCTATCTGTATCAAACAAAGCTCCTCATTAGTACTCTTCAAGAAAAATCTTGATGACTGTATGGGAAATAGGAAATTCACCCCAGGGATCACCTCTGTGGCTCTGCTCAACAGGGACACAGGAAAATAATTATCTTGGGTGGCAGAAGCCAGCGTACTTTTTTGGCTAGGCTTATATAGGCCCTAGGGCCAATAGCCTAGTACCTACCTATGAACCTATATCCTAATCCTGAATACTGTCAATGTATTATATTTTCTAACGAGGAACTTTTGTCGCTTTTCTCATCGTTTTAACCTTTCTTTGCCCAGGAAGATTATATATTACAACTCGAAACTTAGCTATTATACTGATTACTACCAATGTACTCATTACATTTCCCGACTTTAAAGCTCATGCAGCAAGGCTGACAAGAAATACCCCTCTGGACATGCTAGGAGCTTATAATAAAGTACAGTTTTGTACCTACCATAAATGTAGATGTTCGAAGATCCACATTGCTGCAGTCCTAACACTTGGGTAGTCCGCTGTCCCAGTCGGCCCGAATACCAAAGTATAAGGCTGACGTCGGTCAAGGCGCATTTGTCTGACATCAGGGCGTCAGGGTACAAATGCATGACCGACGCCATATCCTCAGTCTTTCCAGATGAAAAGATAAGGCCAAAACCAAAAACACCAAACACTCCTGTAATATATGTACAATATATACAAATTTACAAAATAGAACCCCACCCACACAACCACCCCTAAACACAGAGGGAAGGACAATGTGGATCTTCGAACATCTACATTTATGGTAGGTACAAAACTGTACTATGTTCTTCATCTCACATTGCTGCAGTCCTAACACTTGGGTAGAATCCCAAAGCAGAGGTAAGGACAGATGGCTAAACTACAATGAAGCAGGAGCTGCCAAAATGCCCTGAAACACAGCACTGGCGAAACCAGCCCTGGATTTAGAATAGAGAGGAAGGTGGTAATGCTTGGAGAAGGTATGCACTGAACTCCAAGTAGCTGCCTCCAAAATATCCTTAGTTGCCACCCCCCTTAGAAATGCTGTTGAAGTGGCAGTAGCCCTAGTGGAATGAGGCCTAATCCCAACTGGAATCTCCTTGCCATGATGGGAATAACAGAATGCAATGCAAAACCCAATCCACTTAGATATAGTTTGTTTTGACACAGGCTTTCCCTGAGAACTCAAAGCAAAAGAAACAAACAACTGCTGAGACTGCCTAAAATCCCTAGTCCTGCTTAAATAATAACGCAACTGCCTGTGTACATCTAAAGTGTGCAAAATCTTTTCCCCTCTATTTTGGGGATCTGCATAAAAAGTAGGCAAATGAATAGTTTGGTTTAAAGCCACACTAGAAACCACCTTAGGCATAAATGAAGGATTAGTACGTAATGATACCCTATCCTTATGAAAAATCAAAAAAGGCTCAACCGCCATAAGGGCCTGCAATTCAGAAACCCTTCTTGCAGAAGTAATGGCCAACAAAAGCAGTCTTCCATGACAAGTATTTCAATTCAGCAGTAGGCTCAAAAGGTTGTAGAGTAAGTTTCTCCAACACAAAATTGAGGTCCCAAGCAGGAGTAGGAGCTCTCACGGGGGTCTTATATTCTTTGCCCCTCTAAGAAATTGCTTGAACAAAGGATGAGAAAACAATGGTGGGTCACAATCATAGTGAGCTGAAATTGCTGCAGCATGAATCTTAATGGAAGAGAAAGACAAACCTTTGTCCAATAACTCAGTAAGATATTGAAGAGCCACACTCAAATTAGGCTCAGAAACATCCAAATCCTTTGCTGCACTCCAAAATAAAAATCTCTTCCATTTCTCTGCATACACTTTACGTGTACTAGGTCTTCTGGCTTCCATAATCACATTTAAAACTTGTTGAGGAAGTTGAGACCTGCTGTGGTTCAAAACAGAATATGCCAGGCTGTTAGATGAAGAGAGTGAAGCTTGACGTTGAGTAGATGACCGTCCCTCTGAGACAAAGGTGTGGAATTAAAGGTAAAGGCCATGGAGGCTTCCTTACCAGATTCCTCAGTAATGGGTACCAGTGTTGCGAGGCCAATCTGGAGCTATCAAAATCATCCTTGGCTTGTCTTGTCTGACCTTTAGGAGTACCTTTGGGAGGAGAGGCAGAGGTGGAAAGGCATACACATGAAGATTTTCCCAACTGAACGAAAGAGCATCCACTTTCCAAGCTGTGTGATGAAACCTTTTCGCAAAACTTTGGCAGCTGGTGGTTTAGTGGAGAAGAACAGATCTATGTCTGGAGTTCCCCATGACACTGTCAATTTCGAAATACATGAAGATCCAGTTTCCTCATGGGGATCCATGATTTGCCTGCCATCTGCTAAGGAGTTCTGTGCTCCTGGCAGAAACCTTGCCTGAAGATTTAGCTGCAAGCTGAGCGCAGTCTCCCACAAAATCATTGCTTGCCTGCATAGAGGATAAGAATGTGTTCCCCTTGCTTGTTGATGTACCACATGACAGTTGTGTTGTCTGTTAGAATCAACACCTGCCCTGGAAGAAGTAACTCCTTGAAAGCCATTAATGCAAACTGGACTGCTAACATCTCCTTCATGTTGATATGTAGATGCTGTAGTCTGGCAGGCCACTTGTCTTGTATCCACTTTCCATTCAGATGAGCTCCCAAGCTATGTCTGAGGCATCTGTCGTTAGAATCTGACTCTGGCCGGGTCACAGAGAGTCCCTTGTTTAGGTGACATTCCTGAGCCCACCACAAAATTCCTTTTGAATGCAAGGTATTATTGGAATGACAGTGTCCAAATCCTGGCAGTGCTGTGTCCATACATTTTTAGATACCATTGCAGCTTCCTCATATGCAGTTTGGCATTGGGAAGCACCAGAATACAAGATGCCATGAACCCTAAGGCTTGAAGGACTGTCCTTGCAGTCAGCCGGACTGAAGAGATAGTTGATGAAAGTAAAGGGAAAGATTCTTTTGTTTGTCCGGGGTTAAAAAGGCCATCTGGGCTGCTGTATTCAGTCTCACACCCAGAAAGCACATGTCTTGAGAGGGTACTAGACTGGACTTTATTTCGTTCACAGAATACCCCAGGCATCTTAGCACTGCTATCACATATTCCAGATGCTGAAGAAGCTCGTCCTTTTCTTGAGCCAAAATCAGACAGTCCGGATAGATTTGTATTCCTTTTAGCCTGAAGAAAGCCACAACTGGAGCCAGAACTTTTGTGAATACTCTGGGCACAGTAGATAAGCCAAAGGGCAATGCAGAGAACTGATAATGGGAATTTCCAGCTCGGAAACGCAGATACTTCCTGCAACTGAGTCTGATAGGCACATGAAGGTAAGCCTCCTTGAGATCTAAAGTTACCATCCAGTGATCCTTGCCCAGCAGAGGTAAAAGCTGTTGTAACGTCAACATTTTGAACTTGGGAATGTCCAGATAAGTGTTGAGGATCGACAAATCCAAAATAGGTCTCCACGTGTTCCCCTTTTTTGGTACTAGGAACAGGCGAGAATAAAATCCTAGTCCCCTTTCTGGCACAGGAACCGGCTGAATGGCCCCTATCTGGAGTAACAGAGAAATTTGCTTGTGAGCCTCTTTCCTTTGTATAGGAGGAATGTCTGGCATGCCTTTGAAAGGAGGCAAGGTATGGAAATAAAACCTGTAACCGTGGTGAACGATATCCAATACCCATCTGTCTTGGGTAATAACACTCCAATTTTCTTTGAAAAGTGCCAGCCTTCCTCCCAAAGGTGCTGCCAGACGAGAAGGCTCTGGCAGCTGAAAAGGCAAGTCATTGGGTCTGCTTACGAAAGGACTGACCCCTGCCCTCACCAGAAGACTGGGCAGGTGAACTGCCTGTTCTAGGCCTAAAGAACCTTGAGCTCTGCCCCTACCACGTCTGGATCTACCCCTAGACTGAGAATCATAAGAAGGATAGCTGCACGGCTTAGTAGGGCAATTTCTACTAAACTTTGGAGGCTGAACCTGCAAAAAATCTTTAACAGTCTGCATAGACTTAGCCTTGTCCTCCATTTTCATTAAAACTGCTTCCACAGGCGCACCAAATAACACATCAGATTGTAAAGGAGCATCTAAAATCCTTGTCTTTACATGTTCAGCTAAATTCTGATCCCTCAGCCAGGCGTGCCTGCGAAGAACAGAACCAGTGGCTGCCACCCTCGAAGAGGCCTGTACAGCATCAAAACCACATTGCAAGGAATGCTTACCCACCTGTTCAGAAACATGAACTAAATCCTGCAACTCTTTACACTCAATACCTTCCGAGCATCTACCTTAGACTTCAATTGTGAAAGGAGATAATTTTGGTATTTCAACATGTGAAACTGGCAATTCAAAGCCCTCATGGCTAAAGTGGAAGAAGTATACACCTTCTTTCCCCATCTATCCAAAGCCCTTGCCTCTTTATCAGAAGGAACAGGATTTTTAACAACAGAAGCCTTAACACCTTTAGGGCCCTGAGAAACAGCTTCTGGGTCTGCCCTAGGACTCTTAAAAGATACTTATGAGCTTCAGGCACCCTATAATACCTATCCGGTTTAACTGGGGTAGGAGGCAAAGAATCAGGGTTCAGGGAAGCCTCTGCAAAACATCCTCTACCACATCCAGAACAGGAGGTATAGCTAAAGGCCTATGCTGGGGTAGAAACAAAAATTCCCTAAGTTTCCTGGAATCAGAGAAATCTTGACCTTCCCATTTAAAATGCCCTCATGGAATGAAGAGTCTCTGAAAAGAAAAATCCTCAGGAGGAGAAGAGGTGTAGAGTCATCTACATCAGAATCAGAATAAGGAGGATACTCCTGCAAGTCTTCAAGACTCAGAAGCCTCTGAACACTGCTCAAAACTTTCAAGCTCAGGTTCCACCCTAGGCCTCTTATCAGGGGCATAGAACCTCTAATCATAGTAATCAAATCTTCTGCCATTTTAAGCATATGTTTCTTAGGCAGAGACCCTGAAGAACTAGGGAGACCCCCACTGAAGTTAACCCTGGCCTGCCTCTAGAAGAAGCCTTGGAAACAGAAGGGGCCTAACCACCTTAGGAGGAGAACAGCTACCTGAGAAGCCCCTTCAGCCTGGCCTACCTCCTGAGAGGATACATCTTGTAACAGTAAAGTCTCCCTGAGAATCCAAAGGAACTTCTGGTAGAACCCTCTAAAGAACCGACGTCCACAGGGGTTCTTCCAGCTTTGTCCTTGCGCTTTACGCTTCCCAAAACTAACCTGGCACAATCTAATCTTCTTAATAGTGCGTTTGTTAAATCTAGCACAAGAGCGACAGCCAACAACGACACAAGGTATGGTAATCTCTATGAGGTATCTGTTTCCCAAGAAATACAGTTATTCACTTTTTCTGACATCCGTTAAATACTGAGGCAAGAAAAACCAAAATATTGGTACTTAGCCAACTTTGATTCGGTCTGAACCTCCTGAGAAAATTTCAGAACGCCAACCTGCACTCGCAATACAGCTTCAGCAACGGACCATGCGACAAAAAAGACTGAGGATAGTCCTGATGTCAGACACCCAAGTGTTAGGACTGCAGCAATGTGAGATGAAGAACATCTAGGAAGGGGGCTGGAGAGTGGTAGGTCGAAGAGGGATGAAAACAGAAAACACATATGCATAGTTATGGTGGGTGCATAATGTTTATATCTGATGATGTCTTTTCATCCATTCTTCAACTGATGGGGCAGACTCCTGAGCTACAGTAACCGTGGGTGGTCCTCAAGGAAGGATATTCCAGAGTACAAATGCTGCCCTATTCCTGGATAAGTTGTCCAATTTGCAATGAGCTATAAAGGTATGAGCATTGGCCCAAGTGGCAGCTGCATAAATGTCATCTATAGAAGCTCTGGACTAAAAGGCAGTTGAAGTGGCCATAGACCTGGTGGAATGAGCCTTTGTGGTGTGGGTAATGAAAGTTCTTTATTGTTATAAAGAAAAGAAATGCAATCAGTGAGCCATCTACCAAAGGTTAATTTATATACTGCTTTGCTCAATCTCTGGTACTGTGAATGTGAATCTAAGTTGTCGATGAACATCCAACAGATGAAGCATGTATTCTCTCTCCCTTGTTGAAAAAATTTGGAAAGAAAGCAGGCAGACTGAGGGGCTAGTTGATCGTTGTCTCTGATGCAACCTTGGGTAAAAAAGAAGGGTTAGTCTGAAGGGGTACCCTATCCTTATGAAAAATCAAATACGGTGTCTGGAAAGAAAGCACCTGGTGTTCTGGTACTCATCTAGCAAATGTAACAGCAACCAGGAAAAGAGCTTTCCATTATAAGATCTTTAAGTCTACCTTGGCTGAAGGCTCAAAGGGAGGTTGGGTGAAAGCTTGAAGAAGTACTGTTAAATGCCATGGAGGAGTGCAATCCTTACAGATGGTCAAAGTAATAAGGTACTGTCGCTCTCCTACTTTGGACACAATAGAATAGTCTTTGTGGCTTCTTTAGAAAAGTAACTAGAGGTTGGTGGTCAGTTTCAATCTGAATAGCTTGACCATAAATATAATCATGAAACTTAGAACATGCAAATATTATTGCCAAAAGCTCCTCCTCAATCCGAGCATAGTGCATCTCAGTTTGGGTTAGTGTTCTAGATGCATAGGCTACTGGTCTGCCTTCTTGAAGTATAAGTGCACCAAGGCCAAATTTTGAAGCATCACAGGAAAGAGTAACTGGTTTGTTCACATCATAGTATCTTAATGTAGGTGGGGTGGCAATTTTCTGCTTAAGGTCTTCAAATGCCTTCTGGTGCTGTTCCAACCATGAGCATGCAACATTTTTGCATGTTAGCTCTCTTAAAAGTGCTGTCAACTCACTGAAGTCTGGTATAAACTTGCCTAAATAGTTGACCATGCCTAGAAAACATTGTAGAGCTTGTACATTATCTGGTGCTGACATCTCAAGAATAGCTGCTTGCTTGGTCGGGTCTGGTCTCAAGCCTGAACTCGTGAACAAACAGCCTATGTATGTAACATCTGGAAGTCTGAATTTGCACTTCAGAGGACTGAACTTCAAGTGTACTTCACATGCTCTGTCTAGAACTTTCTTGAGGTTTCTGTCATGCTCTGCTTCATCATTGCCTCCAACCAATAAATCATCTACTACTTTGGCACAAGGATAACCCGAAAAAATTGGTTCCATGGCATGCTGAAAGACTTCACTTGCAGAATTTATTCCATATGGCATCCTTAGGAATCTGTATCTGCCAAATTGAGTACCAAAAATAGTTAGAAATGAAGATTTGCAATCAAGCATCACTTGCCAAAATGAACTCTTTGCATCCAAGACAGAGAAAACAGTGGCATTCGGTATTAGGGCTGCGACCTCATCGACTGTGCACATTGGATGTTACAGTCTCTTCAATGCTTTGTTCAGAGCTCTTGGATTAATACATATTCTGATTTCATCTGAGCCTTTATAGTGAACTGCTACCATGGAAGACACCCATTCAGTTGGTTCTGTGACTGGCCAAATCACACCTTGCTGCACCATTTTATCCAACTGAACCTCAACTTTATCCTGCATAGCTAACAGAACTCTTCTTGGTGGTCTGACTACTGGAGTGGCCACTAGGTCTAACTTCATGGAATACACAACTGAAAGTTTGCTTAACTTGTCATCAAAAACATCAGCATACTCACCTTCGGTTTGAATTTCTTCACCTCCATAATCAACAAGTCTCACACTGCTAGCTACATTGAGTTGTTCATTAGTTCTCACTTTAGCAAATGTGTCTGCTTTTATAACATTACACTTTGAACCACTGTCTACTTTAAACTCTGTGGATTTTCCATCAATCCGGACAGTACAAAACACTTTGCTTCATGTTAATAAATTCACTGTATCAACGCTTTCATCAAGCACTGATACACTATCTACATAGAAAGCTGACTGCTTCGTCTTTACTTGAACAACTTGCTTCTTTGTGTGACCTTTCTTTACAACTGTGTGAGGCTTACTTGATTTGCAAAACTTTTAGTAGTAGTTCCATTTTTTACACTTGTGACACTGCTGATCAAATGCTAAGCACTTCTCTCTTTTAGACTCATGATTTACACCACAATTGCGACAGTTAACAATAAAGCTGGACTTGGGTTTTGCTGATTCATGCTTGTACTGCACTGAGCTGGAGCAAGCTCCTTTCTTAGAACTTACTGGAAAAATATGCGTCTTCCCCAGAAATAGGGTTGCCACCTCTCCCAAACTGCCCAGGAGTCTCCTGGATTTTTATAGCATCTCCTGTCTCCCGAAAGTAATTAAAAAAAACGTGAAATGTCCAGGAATAATGACATCACACACACACACACACACACACACACACACACACACACACACACACACACACACATACAGTCACTTCTACATTCATACCTGCATTCATTCACACATTGCACTCAGTCTCCTGATCTCTCTCTCTCTCTCTCACACACACACACACACACACACACACACACACACACACACACACACACACACACACACACACACAGGAAAAACTTGAGCCAAAACAGTTTAGCTCTTTCATCCATTACTACGCAGATTTTCACAGAACAAGCTAGTTTGTACAAAATGCACTAGTCAATGAATTCTAAACATTCAATGTACAGGACTTTATAAGATCCATAACTTCTACATTAAATGTCATTCAAAATCCCCAACTTTAAGTCCTAAAACAAGATTTTAAATGCTTGTGCCTTTAAATGATTTTCAGAACTTAATGATGGGTGTGTTTTGTTGGTATGTATGATATCTTTTGTGCGTATACATTCTACTGCTTTTAGCCAACAACCTCTTCTGTGGCTACCTCAGTGCCTGCCCTTTTTTTACTTTTCGACTTGTGATGTCAGATGTAATTTAGTCTGTATATATGGCAGTAGCTGTAATCAACCTTGTTTTGACTTGGTTACTCTAAACCGAGAAGTGGGGTGAGATGCCTATGGTAATAACGTAACGTGAAAATATGTAAGATCTTATTTAAATCAACACAGATCATGAACAGAGAGTTTATTGGGGTAAAAATTACTGTACGATCCATCAGTAATTTAAGATTCAAATAAAGGCACTTGCTTTTCGGAGAGCAAGTGCTGTGAAAAATTGATTACTCTTTCATTTCACCCAAATAAGAGCAGCAGAGCCATTTCCAACTTAAATTTTATTGGAATTTTGTTTTACTCAAGCAAGCTTTAAAAGGGATGAGTGAGTGAAACTGTTTCTGGAACTGTCAACATATAGGGTTGCCACCTCTCCATTTTTTTCCAGACTACCTGGAAATCAAATCGATTCTCCAGAAGTCCGAAAAACACTGTACAAACTCTGGTATTCTGTTTCAAAACGGAAAGAGACTACTGGAGTTTGTTACATTGGCTGAGTTACTATGATTTTTTACAGAAAAGCATTGTAAATTGGCTGAAAGCAAGCATCAGGAATGGAAAAAAAGTGGGCGTTCTCCATCAACTGATGCCATAGTGACATCACAAAATGGGTGAGGCATGGGTGGGAGAGGGGTTGGGAATGGGCAGGGTTATGGGTGATGCAGAGGGTGTGGCCGTACTCCAGTTTTTGCCACATGTTGCATACTATCTAGATTTGCTCTGGAGCCAACTAAAGCCATGCTCTTGTCACTCGCAAGCATACTTGTGTGTTTTTCTGTCAACTCATGGATTTGACAAATCTCTATGGCTTTGCTCAATGTTAAATCACTGTCACGAAGTAAAATCTTTCTCACAGCAGCACTATTAATACCACACACAAGCCTGTCCTTTGTCAGATCATCTTTTAAGTCACCAAACTGACACGTTCTAGCTTTGATTCTCAGGTTAGTTAAATAAGCTGCAAATGTTCCCCCTGGTTTCTGATCTCGCATGTAAAATAAATGCCTCTCTAATTTAATATTTGTCTGTGGGTTACACATTTCTCTGAACTTGCTCTTCAAACACTCAGGGTCTTCTCTTGATTCAGCCTGTACAACAATATGATGGTTTTCACCTTCTCCTTCATATACTGCAGGTGCATACACAAATGGAACACTCTCTTTCTATGGCCTCTGACCCAGCTAAGTTTAGCAAAATGAATGCCCTGGTGCATGCATCTATATATATGCAAAAGCTGCTTAAATAAAAATATCATACTCTTGCTCAGATATTCTCCAATTCTCTGCAATATTCTGATTAAATACAAGTGGTAGGGGCTTTCAAAATCTGTCTGCTATAGTAACACATACCAGTGAAGGGTTTTGCAAGTAAGCACAAACATATACATATGCCAGTGTATGTAACTTTGTCCAATGCCTTTGTCCTTCTGAAGTTATACTTTTTGAGCTTTTCAAAATTATGCTAATGAACGAACTCGTAGTACCTTTGAATAACTGGAATTTGCAAAATAAACTTTTTGGGCACTTTAACATTCTTGTAATATTGTTTTGCAATGCTAAAGTCATTTATCCTCATTTTAAGAAACATCTCAAACAACTTTACAATGCGAATGAAATAAACTCTCAGGCACTGTAATACTCTTGTAGAATCGTTTTGCAATAAATCACCTCTTATCAGTGTAAGAAATATATCAAGTAACTGCACGATGCGAATAAACTGGACCTCTCTTGTCCAAAACTTAACATTTTGAAGTAATTGCACTTTGTGACTAACGGTATACAGTAAACTGAAATGCCCTTAAAATGGTGGTACCTTGCTAGGCAACTCTTTACAGTGCAAGAAATACTGTAATGGTGGCACTTTGCGAATAGACACACCCAGCACAAGAAACTTTTTGAAATGGCTATACTTTGACTGTACTTCACGAAATAGTTGCACTTTGCACACAATAAACTCTTCAAAATACATGCACAGTAATAAGCATGCACTGTAAGCACTTTTACACACTTTCAGATACTTCAAATAATAAGCTGTTATGTACCTACCATAACGTTCCATGTTAGTTGTCTTCATCTCGCTTTCTTGCTTTTTGGGATCGGAGCCAATCCTTGGCTCCGACTCGGCCATCTTCAATAGCTCAAGAACTGTTTACTGGCTCGAGGCTACCTCTTATCCCATGATGCCTAGCAACAGCTACCCAAATTTCATTTGAAATATCTAATCCCAGACATAATATGAGAGAAAACCAGTTATCAAAAAACTGGTTGTTCCATGCATCCTAAAATCTAGAATAGGTTAGGAAGACCTAGCCAGAAGAATAACAATAAAGAATACTCAGCCACTGAAAAAGGACTCGATCCACTAGGACGGGGGGATGGAGGGAGGGATGTAAGAAAGAAAGCGAGATGAAGACAACTAACATGGAATGTTATGGTAGGTACATAACTTCTTAAAGTTAAGTTGTCTATCTCGCCTTCATTCTTGCTGTTTGGGACAGCGTCCCTAGCACCTAACATCCTGGGTGGCTCAATAGAACAGACTGTTCCGAACAGTGGAACCAAAGTCAGCTCTGCTCCGGGAAACCATATCCACCTTGTAATGAGAAATAAAGGTATGAGGGTTTGCCCACATGGCAGCTGCACAGATGGAATCCATGGGCAACCTAGACTGAAAAGCTACGGAGGTGGCTAATGCCCTAGTAGAATGACTTTTCGGTTTAGTTGGTAACTCTTTATTCCGTAACTGGTAAATAAATGTAATAGTGTGGGACAACCATCTGGATAAGGTCACTCTGGAAACTGGGAGACCTTGTTTGTTTAAGGCATAAGAAAGGAATAATTGGTCTGACTTTCTTATTTCTTTAGTTCTATGTAGGTAAAAACGCAATTGTCTGTGAACGTCCAACTGGTGAAGCTTGTACTCTGCCTTGTTGCTATGATTGGGGAAGAACACAGGGAGATCTACAGATTGATTTAAATTATTTTCTGAGCAGATTTTAGGAAGAAATGAAGGATTAGTCCTCAGAGAAACTCTGTCCTTGTGAAACACCAGGTAAGGAGGACGAACACATAGTGCTTGAAGTTCTGAGACATGCCTAGCTGAAGTGATAGCAACCAGAAAGAGTGTCTTCCAAGACAGAAACTTGATGGAGCAGGATGCTGCCAGTTCAAAAGGAGGCAGAATTAAGGAAGTTAGGACTAAATTAAGGTCCCAAGGAGGAGGGGGGATCTCTCAGTGGAGGTCTAAGAAGAGATGTTCCTCTCAAAGAAAGCTTTACAGAGCTTATGAGACATGATGTTAGAATTTTGCAAACCGATATGAAAATTAGAAATGGACGCTAATTGTACCCTAATCATAGCGGAAGCGGCCCCGGAGTGAAAAAGTTGGGCTAGAAAATCAAGAATTTCGTGGACTGGGGCTGAGAAGGGATCCACATTCCTAGACTCTGCCCAATAACAAAAATGTTTCCATTTGCTAGCATAAGTTTTTCTCGTTGTAGACTTATGTGAGGAAACGATAATCTCACGGACTGCTGGGGAAATGCTGGGAAGCCTGGCTACAGTTGGAAGTGGAGCAACCAAGCTGTGAGCTGGAGAGTTTGCAGGGATTGATGCAACCTGCCTGACTGATGAATCAGGAGATCTGGAATCAGGCCCAGAGTCCAGGGCTGATCGAGAAGGTAAGGGTGCAGGAACGGGAACCATATCTGTCGAGGCTAGTGGGAGTAATGAGGGTCATTTTGCAACCCAACGATTTTGCTTTCTGTATGAGTTTCGGTATCAGGGGAAATGGAGGAAAGGCATAAAGAAGTCCCTGAGGCCAATCGTGGACTAGAGCATCTCTGGGTATGTGACCTGGAAGCGGAAGAAGGGAGAAGTAGTTGCTGCATTTGCTGTTGAAAGGGGTGGCAAAAAGATCGCAGCAAGGCTGTCCCCATTTGTGGAAGATAAGATCCGCAACTTCCTGATTCAGAAACCACTAGTGAGGCATGAGGATAGCTCTGCTGAGCCTGTCCGCTATGACATTGGATCTCCCAGGGATGTGCATCGCAATCAGAAAACATTGGGAGGAAATCGCCCACTGCCACAGTGTGAGTGCTTCTCGACACAGGGGGTAGGATCTGGTTCCGCCCTGCTTGTTGATGTACCACACCACTGACATGTTGTCTGTTTGAATTGCAATGGTCCCGGAGGGAAGAGAGTCTTGAAGGGCTTGCAACGCTAGGAGCATGGCTCTCATTTCTAGGACATTTATGTGCAGATGGTACTCATGAGGTTGCCAAGTGCCTTGGACTGTCCTGCCCAGATAATGCCCCCCCCGGAGGGGGCTGTATGAAAGGTCTGCCCTGAGTCACTAGTGGGGAGACCATCCACCAAGAAAGGTGCCTCTTGCATGCCTCCGTAATCAGGATCACGTGAGACATGGGTAGCTCCTGGAAAGACCACTGCATGAAAAGAAGCCACTGAAGAATTTTCAAGTGGAAACGCGCTAAAGGAAGTAGAATAATGGCAGCTGCCATGGAGCGCAGAGTTTGACGGACATATTTGACTTGGAACCTTTTGCTCTGCATTAGGATTTGCACTTGTTGAAGAATTCTGGACACTCTTTCCAGTGGTAACCTTGCGAACATTTCCCTTGTGTTTAATTCTGCTCCTATGTAAGTGATAGACTGACAGGGCAACAAGGCAGATTTTTCAAAATTTATTGTAATACCTAGCTGGGTGCAAGATGTGATTGTATAATCCTGCACTTGTAAGAATTGATGCCTGGTGGTCGCAGTGAGGAGCCAGTCGTCTAGATATGGAAACACCTGGAATCCTTGACGTCTCAGGTGAGCCGTGACCACTGCCATACATTTGGTGAACACCCTGGGGGCTGTGGTGAGACCAAAGGGCAGAGCTCTGAACTGGTAATGACTGGACCCCACCCGAAAGCGAAGAAATTACCTGGAGCGTCTGTCCATCTTGATATGGAAGTACGCATCCTGAAGATCTATCGAGCACATCCAATTGTCCTGACCCAGGAAGGGTAGAATGGACTGTAGCGTGACCATCTGAAACTTTGTTCTTTGTACAGATTTGTTTAGTCTGCTGAGATCCAGAATCAGTCTCCAGTCCCCTGTCTTTTTTGGTACCAAAAAGAATCGTGAGTAAGCTCCGGATCTGTGCTGGTCTGCGGGGACTTCTTGAATGGCTCTTTTTTCTAGCAGTTTTGAAACTTTTATTACTGCTTGCTCCTTCAGATTGTGTGGAACATCTGAAAGGGCCTTTTTTGACTGTAAGGGGGGGGTTGATGGAAGGGAATTTTGTACCCTCTGGATATAATGGATAGTACCCATCTGTCTCTTGTTAAATTTTGCCAGGCTTTTGGGTGCAGTGAAAGTCTTCCCCCGACTGCTTCCAGAGGTGAGCAGCTGGGCAACCCTTCAGGGATGCTGGAAGGGCTTGTCAGAGAAGGATTCTCTGTTTCCCTGGTTCTGCGGACCCCCTTTGCCACGAGGGCGGTGCCTGTTATTGTTGTTTCCCCCTCTGCCTCTGGAGGAAAAATCACCACGTGCATCAGGCAAGGCTCCCTGAGATTTGCGGAACCACATCTTCCCACTCTTCTGACCCTTGGGGTAAGGTCTAGAGGGAGTGAAAAAATGGACTCCCATGGCAGAGAGAGTCTTGCCTTCTTGCTCACACCTAGTCAATGTGTCTTTCACCTGTGGCCCAAAGAGAAAGGAGCCATCAAAGGAGTTATTGATGAAGGACGCTCGAAAGAGTTCCGCAAAGTGACACAGCTGCATCCAAGCATGCCTCCTGAGGGCCACACCCGTGCCCGCATCTCTACTTGCTCCATCGGCTGCATAGGAAATGAGCCTCATGGAGGAGTTAACTACAGAATTGAGTTGCTAGCTGGGAAGCTACTTTGGCTTGTACTCCCTCAGCTGTAGGATCTTGAGGGGTATTTCCAAGCTCTTTAAGGAGATCCCTTTGAAGGCGAGTAAAATGACATAGATAGTTCAGGGACCTCATGGAGAGGGTCGCTGAAGCAAACATTCACTTTCCGTACCTGTCCATTGTCCTAGACTCCTTGTTAGGGGGATGAACAGATGAAGAGGTCTCTGCTAACTCTTTTTTGGTGGCTGCTGCTACCACCATGGCATCAACGGGCACACCTTTAGAAAGGAATTGCTTATCCTGGGGGACTATAATAAATTTACTAGGTCTCCTCGGAGTTGGTTCCACTGTGTCCGGAGCTGACCAAGCCTTTCGAGCTACTACAGACATAAGTGGGTCGAAAGGAGGAAAAACCCAGGAGGTGGAATGTCGGGAACCGAAAGCATCCTGGAATACAGACTCATCCTCGGTAGGGGCTAGGGGAGTCCAGTTCCCCCTCTGCCTAAGCATTTCAAGGATATCCGAAAAGGAAACATCTTCAGAGGGGGATCTCAGGGACCTTCCGATTCATCTAAGTCTGTATCAGAAGTGTCAGACTCAGGGGAGTCAATGTGCTTCCTCTTGCACTTCTTCTTCCAAGGGAGCTTCTCTGAGTGATCAGGGGAGGCCTCGGAAGAAGAGGAAACACCCAATGGGGTGTCCTGGGGCATCAGTTCCCTACGTTTGCAGTCTGAAGGAGGAGCAGAGGTTGGCACAGACACTACGGGGGACGCAGCTGGTGGAGCTGTCTCAGGGGACAGCACACTCCACATGAACTCAAAGGCGTCCCTGCCTCGAGGCAGAGAAAGCTCCGGTTCCGAAGAAATAGGAATCTTTCTCCTCGCCGAGGGGGACGGCTCCGTGGCCGATGTTGGAGCCGAGCTCACCTGCATTGATGCTCCAAGAGGGAGAATGGGGTCGGACAAGGGTCCGATGCTACTTGCCCCCTCAGAGCCGACGAGGGAGCCCTGGCATTCAGATTCCTCAATCGAAGGAACTATCGAGGTAATCAGAGCCGAAGGAGAGATGGTGATTGGAGCCGACAGTTCCACTACTTGAACCCCAATGAACTCCAGCTCTGAACTCAATGGAGTCAGAGGAGGAACAGAAAAAGAGGTGGATGGAGCAAATACCTGTTGAGGAGGGCTAGACAATAATTTTGCTAGTGCCTGTGATTTAAGCAACCTACTTACTACTCTCTCCACATCATAATCCGACAGCCTAGAGGATCAAGAGGAGTGTGAAGAATGGTGGCTACGTTCACTTTGCAATAATGGAGACCGAGGAGCCGAATGAACTGACTCTAATGAAGGGGACCTCAGCCTCTTATGGCTCCGAGATGGCTCTGAAACATCCAATGGAGCCGACGGAGGGGTTGTCTTGTCGGTGCCAGCCGGAACCGACATACTCGGTAAATCCTGTATAGAAGTCGGCTCCAAAGGTGGAGCTGATGGTTTAGTGGATTTTGGGGATTTCACTGGCTGGGAACTCTTTGCCAGTGAATCCTGAGGCTTTAACAGACCCCTAAGGATCAATTTGTTCTTACGCTCCTGCAGGACTCTTGGACTAAAGGCATGGCAAATAGAACAAGAATCCTGCAGGTGAACAGCGCCCAAACAATAAACACAGCTAGTGTGCCCATCTGTCAGAGACATTTTCTGACAGCATGAGTCACACTTTTTAAAGCCAGATACTTTAGCTTCCTTAGACATGACCCAACTACAAAAAAACTAAGTACCACAAGGTAAACACAGACAAATAAGTACTACTCTAAACAAGTACACCTATAAATATATAACCTTTTTTTTTTTAACGATAGCAAAAAAGGAAAGCCTCTAAGTTAAATGGCTATCCTAGGGAGAGGGGGAGGGGGGAGAACTCTCTAACTTAAATGAGTTCTAAATAAAAGGGAAACTAAGAAGAAGAAGTACTCAACAACACATACAGAATAAAACTAGGAACAGTAAAATATCTATTAGTTTAAAGGGTCTAAGAGAATATTTTTACACAAAAAATTGAAATATACAAGCATGAGCCAGAAAACGACACACCTCGCAGCTGAACCGGCAAATGAGATCTGGGTAGCTGTCTCTAGGCATCATGGGATAAGGGGTAGCCTCGAGCCAGTAAACAGCTCTCGAGCTATTGAAGATGGCTGAGTTGGAGCCGAGGATTGGCTTCGATCCCAAACAGCAAGAATGAAGGCGAGATAGACAACTTAACATCTTTAGTTATGCCCTTGATACAATACAAAGTCATAGTTATGCCAAAATATAGCACTTTGCCAAAACACATGTAGTCTCATTGCTTTATTTTTGCTTAATGTGCCCTTTTTACCCTTATTATATTCATTTTGCTCATTTAAGCCCTTTTCATGCCCAGTGTAATTTTCTTGTGCTCGATTTGCTTTAAACATACTTGAGGTGACTTTAACATTGACTGGAAAAGTGTTGGTGCTGAAAATCCTACCTCTCATATTAACTTCCATGCTTTACCCAAACCATAACCTCTACAACCAGAATTAACAAACCTAATAAGAAAGAGAGTACCTTAGACTGGATTCTCATAAACAAAGTGAAACAATCTTACAAAGTAGGAACCCTGCCAGATGATGTAAGTGATCATTCCTTGACCTACATCACTAGAGAAAAGAAGGATTTTCCAAACCTCCTCATCTTTAGGACAGCACGCTCTACCAAACACTTTAAGGCAGAATTATTTCAAACTGAGCTTAAAGCATGCAATTGGAACCCATTAAAATCCCTTCCACTTGAAGAGGCTGTACAGTATTTTAACACTGCATTCTTATCAATCCTGGATAAGCATGCTCCCAAACGTTTCATTAGAATGAAGTCTAACCCAGCCCCATGGCTTTCAAATGAAACTAGGAATCAAATTCTACTTGGGAACAAAGTCTGGGCTAAATGGAAAACCTATAGAAATAGCTCTGATCATCTACATTTTAGGCAACTTAGAAACAGCATAAAAAAGGCAATACTTACAGATAAAAAAAACTACTATTGTAAACTTCAGCAAACTCATCAAAATAATCCCCAGCAGTTCTGGTCTTGCATAAATAAGCTCCTTTCCCCAGGTAACTCCCGAACACCCACCCCACTTGATGCAGATCCAAATACTCCCCATCAAACTGCCAATACCTTTAACTCTTTCTTCACTGACACTATACAATCTCTAGCTAGTCAACTTATCTCAGAAAACTCCAGCATTCCCATCGACTTACCGCACTCTTTCTCTAAATTCAAAATACAACCCATCTCTACCTCTCTAATCTATAAACTTATTCTAAAACTTAAGCCATGTACTCCACCTGCCTGCCAACTTCCTTCCCAATTTCTCCAAAAAGCAGCCAAGGTAATTGCTTACCCTATATCTATCCTTATAAATAGGACAATCCAAGAAGGAACCATCCCAGATGTTTGGAAAATCTCCCACATATCCCCCTACATAAAGGTGGGAACTCTAATGATTACTCTATCAACCAATTGCTCTCTTATCACCCTTAGCAAAAATTATGGAAAAATGCATCCACCAACAACTTCTACACCATCTCTCTCAACATAACTTAATAGCAAACTGTCAACATGGCTTTAGACCATCACATAGTACCACTACTGCCCTTCTGTCCTTCACAGATACCATCAATAGAAACCGTAATAAAAGCCTCCTCTCTTTTGCACTCTTTATTGACCTCTCTAAAGCTTTCGACATGGTTAACTATACCCTCTTAATCAATATTCTTGAATCTCTTTCCTTTGATTCTCTGGCCATTAAATGGTTCAGATCATACCTCAGCAACAGGCAACAAGCAGTCCTCTGGGAAAATCAAGTCTCATCCTTTTTACCTGTTACCATTGGGGTCCCTCAGGGCTCTATTCTTGGACCACTTCTCTTCTCATGATTTATTAATGATCTCAATGTAGCAATTCCTCAAGCCACTTGTATTCAATATGCAGATGACTCCACACTAATATGCTCATCAACCTCTCCATCTGAACTATATTCTCTTACTCAAGATGTTTTCAACACTGTAGAAACATGGTTTACCAAACGTTGTCTCCTTCTTAATGCCAAAAAAACAAAACTCCTTCTCTTTACACCCACTACTAGGTCCTCCCCCTTAGACTTCCCAATCTCTTCAAATAATGGTACTGTTATTGTCCCTGACTCTACCACTAAACTTCTAGGAATAACCAGTGACCATAATCTCTCATTTGATTACCATATAAACAACACCATTAAAATAGTAAACAGAAAAATAGGCTCCTTATACAGAATAAAACCTTTTCTAACCTCAGCAGCCAGAGCCAAGATCGCTCACTCCCACCTAATCTCAACCCTTCTGTATGCTTCACCTATATTTACCAACCTTAAGAAAACCAACCTTAACAAATTAGCAACTTCCTATAATAACATTGCCAGATTCGCTACTGGCAATCCCTTCAGAACCCATCACTGTTCTAATCTTAGACAACTAGATTGGCTGAAATTCCAAAACCATCTGATAATCCCACAACTCACAATTGCCCACAAGATATTTTACCAACCCAATAATACCCCTATACTCTCAAAACTCTTAGTCCCATATAATAATCTGAACTCCCTACGTTCTTCTAGCAAACTCCTTGCTAGCTTAGCAAAGTCAAATAATACAGCTGGTGACTCTCTGTTTACCAACACAGCAGGAAAAAACTGGAACCTATTACCCACTGAACTAACTCTAATTACATCCTTGTCACTCTTTAAACAAAAACTTAGAAAACACTTCCAAATGCACTGGCTATTCCCTTGTAGTAACCCTAACCATCCTCTTCACCCCTGTTTCTTCCTCTTCTTACCAATCTTCCAAACATTTACATGCTTTGTCTTGTAAATAAAACTGACATTATTTAAACTCTAATCAACTTATTATTTAAATCCTTCTATCTGATATGAACTATTGTACATAACTCTTACTACCTGTTTTAGCTGTCTTAAGCAATACTCTTGTTCACTGTTACTGTTTCTCAAGTGTTTTTATATCTATTGTACATAGCTCTTACTGTATTATATCTGATTTAGCTTTCTTAAGCATTATTCTGATTACTGTAACTTTTCTCAAGTGTTTTTATATCTAGAATGTAATAACTACCTGTTTCTATTTTGTTTATTAATCCTTATTTTACCATGTAACAATATTTTATACTTTTGTATATCTGTGTGGAGCTTTTCTCCCCGGGCCTCTACTGAAAATGGAAATATATCCAGCTAGACTAGCCCGGTCAACAAATGTAAAATAAATAAATAAATAGATAAAATGTTCATTTTGCTTTACTGTTGTTTCATCAAATATCTTTATTTTAAACATTTCTTTTAGCCGACAAACTTTTCATGCATTCCACTTGCTCAGTAATGTGGTTTGTGCTCTTGTAATGCCCCGTTCTGTGTCTTCTATCAAATAAACAGTTTGTGCTACTTTTCACTGCCTTTGATTATTTTCTGGCTCTTTTTGTGCTTGTTTCTCTTAGTTTTACCTTCACTATCGTCTCTGTACCTCATGGCTCTGGATCTTATTCTCTTCAATCCCAGTTCTGACACCATGTCGCTCTCCTACTTTGGATACAATAGAAGAGTCTTCATGGGTTCTGTTCAAGCAGCTTTATTTTATACAAACACATCACTATAGAAATTTACTGACTTTAACTTAAGTAACTTATATACAAACTAACAATTTAGATCATGCATGCTCTCACTCTGGCTACTCTTACAAAATGGCACTAGGGATTGCACGTGTCAGGAATTTATGCGTGCACGTGCAGCCTTGACATACTTTTTAAAGATACAGCACACTTCACTTGCATTCTGATCTACAGGTACCTTTAAGAAAAGTCTTATATAATATCAGAGATGTTGTTGTTGTCTTTCGGCTTTTCCTGGTTAGGGGTCACCACAGCGGAACTCCGGTCCGCTAATGATTGGTAGTAGATTTTCACAGTCCTGAGTTGCCAGTTCGACGTCCAACCATCAACAAAGGCACGCCCATTCACGCATGTCTTACGGAACACCACTCGACCGTGGGGAGGACATGCAGACTCCACACAGAAGGCACTCCCTGCACACTAGCTGAGAATCAAACGGGAGAATCTCTTGCTGTGAGGCAACAATGCTACCGCTGCATCAGAGATGCCAAAGAAAAATGGTTTTCGCCTAAGTGAAATTAGAAATGGCAGCAGTTGGACCTTAATTGTGAAATATCTAGCTCCATCATTTAAAATGGAAGCAAGGAAGTCAAGAACAACTTAAATAGGTGCTGAAAAGGGATCTCAGTGTCCCTGGAGAGCCCAAATAGAAAACTATTTCCATTTACTCTAATAAATCTTTCTGGTAGAAACTTTCTGAGATAATGTAAGGATGTGATAAACTGGGAAAGAAAGACTGGAGTTTTTAGTCATCAGTGAAAGTGAAGTCAATTTGAGGGTTCAAATATCCGGGTGCGGTACCCTGGATGGATGAGATAGAAGGTCCTGAGAAGGATCCAATACCCAGACAGAGTGAACTAGGTGAGGCCACAGGAAGGAGAACCACACTTGTAGAGGCCAGAATAAAACAATGAGGATTACCTTCTCTTCTGCTGAAATGCTTTCAGGAGAAATTTGGGAATGAGAGGAGTGGAGGAAAAGGCATAGAAGATACTGGAGGGCCTATCATGAATCAGTGAGACTCTCTGTGACTCACTCTCTGGGGGATCAGGGCAAAGTACCTGCTGGACTTGGAACTGATGAAAGAAGATAAGAAATCACAGCATGGGTGGCCCCATTTGTAAAATATCATTTTCACCACTGACTGAGAGAGCACTCGTGAGGAAGTAAAATGGACCTGCTCAGTTTGTCTGCTAGCACACTGGACTTCCCCAGAATATGCATTGCCAAAAGAAAGCATCCGGAAGAGACTACCCATTGCCACACTCTCATTCCCTCTTGACATATGGGGTATGACCGTGTTTTTCCCTGTTTGTTGATGTACTAGACCGCTGACATATTGTCTGTCTAAACAGCAACCATCCCTAGAGGGAGAACATCTTGAAACACCTGCAATCCCAACATGAATGCTCTAATTTCTAGCATACTGATGTGAAGATTGACCTCGAACTGAAATCACATGTCTTGGACTGTCCTTCCCAAGTAATCCCTCCCACCCTAGTTGGGAGGCATTGTTGTCCCTGTGGCCTGGGGTGTAGGAAGAATAAAAGGGCAGCCCAGACAGACTCCTTCTGTGTGAATCCACCAGAATATGTGCGGTTTACAAATATTTTAATTCAAATAGGCACAGTCAGAGGATGACGCCCTATTGACCATTGTACCTCAAGGGTTCATTGTAGTACCCCCTAATGTAAAATATTGCTAAAGGTACCAGAACCATAGAGGCTGCCGTTGATTCAAAAAGCTGTCAAACCAACCTAGCTGGAGGGAAAAGAAGAGAGATAATGGGAATGTTTGGTTCTGTAGATTGCTTAACCTAGTCTGTGGTAAGCTTGTGATCAGTGTGACCATATCCAGATGAGCACCAATGAATTCCAGGGCTTAAGTAGGATAGAACTGAGACTTGGCATATTTCACTGTGATGCCCAGTTGAAGACACAGATGGAGCAAGTAGTACCTGGCCTGAATCAGTAGAGTCTTGGTGGAAGCAGAAAGGAGCCAGTCATCTAGTTAAAGAAACACATGGAATCTGTGCAGTCACATGTAAGCTGCAACTACTGCATGAACTTGGTGAACACCCTGGAGGCTGTGGTGAGACCAAAGGGCAGAGCTCTGAACTGATAATGACTGGCTCCCAGCCAGAACTGTAGGTATCCCCTGGAGCACTTGTGTATCTTGATATGATATTATACATCCTGGAGATCCATGGAGTACATCCAATCATCCACAACAGTGGCAGAATGAACTAAACCATGACCATCCAGAACTTTGACAGCTTTATTAATTGATTCATATTGCTGAAATCCAAAATTAGTCTTAGGTCCCCTGTCTTTTTTTGGCACTAAAAAGAATCTTGAATAGGTTCCAGACCCTTGTTGGCCTGCCGAGACCACATGGATGACTCTCTTTCTCAGCAGCGTTTCTGTTTCTATGGCTGCTACTTTCCCCTGACTGGGTGAAACATTGGGAATTATTTTGTTCTGTTGGGGAAGTAGAATGAAAAATGGCATGTGATAACCTCTGGATATTATTATGTGCATCAAAGTATCTTTGGTTATGGCAGACCAAGCTTCTGGGTGCAACCCTTCATGGTCTTTGAAAGGGCTTCTTGGAAAAAGGGCCTCTGAAGCCCTGATGCTGCAGGCCACCTCTCCCACAGGGGCAACATCTTCCATTAGAGTTCTCCCCTCTGCTGTGCGGGGGGGGGGGGGTCTGCCACTGTAGGAGTCCTGGGAAGACCATTGTGTCTTTCAGAACCACATCTTTCTGCTTCCTCTCTGGTTTCATGAGAAAGTCTTTTGAAGGGCAGAAAAACAAGTTCCCATGGCAGATAATGTCTTCCTATCCTACACACTCCTAGACAGTGTCTTCTTCACATTAGGGCCAAACAAGGCAGATCCATCAAAAGGAGCTTTGATGAATGAAGTCTTAAAGGGCATCCAGAAAAAAGGAGGTCACTGTCCCACTGTACTCATCCCTCATTAGACCCATTATATAATACAACGCCCCATTTGGTATGTACCTCTCAAGACATCTGCAACAACTAGAAAGGCTGCAGAAATACCTCACTAAAAGAATCACAGGCCTAAAGCAGATGACCTATGCTGACCACCTTAAAAAACTCCAACTATACTTTGTCGCATATGGTCTACTCTGAGGTGATCTCTGCTTAACATACAAGGCCATATCAAACCCAGAGCTGTTGGACATGCTACACTTAAAGAAATCCCAATCCCTCAGAGCCACATGTTCCAGGGATCTAAACCTTGTCATCACAATAAACAAAACATGCTGGAGGGATAGGTTCCTGACCCAGAGACTCCCCAGATTCTGGAATAGACTGCCCATACTTGTCAAGCAGAGCACCTCTTTGGCCCTCTTCAAAAGTAACCTTGATGTCTGGATGGGAGAAAGGAAATTCACCCCAGGGATCACATCAGTCGCCCTGATAGACAGGGGTCTTGGGAAGTAAATAGTGTGGGAAGAAATAGCCAGGGAATTCTTATGACTAGGCTTGTATAGGCCCTAGGGCTAATAGCCTAGTACCAACCTATGAATCAAAGTCACAAAAGTGCATCCAGGCATGCCTTCTTACAGCAATTCCTGAAGCTCCCTCTGAGGACTGAGAAATTAACCTCATGGAGGCATTTGATAAGGACTGGAGGGTGGCCATTTGTGAAGAAACAGTTGTCTTGTCTTACACAAATATGAATCCTGAGAGAGTATTGGAAAACACCTTGACCAATTCCCTCTGAAATCTTATAACATGTGACAAACAGTTCAGTGACCTGAGGATAGAGGTCAATGATGCATAGACATGCTTCCCAAATCTGTCCAACTCCCTGAACTCTCTGTTTGGGGGATGGACAGTAGAATTTTGTTCCATGGGTTCCTTCTTGTGGCTGCTGCAACCACCGTAGCATCCAGTGAGGGACCTTTGCTTCAATAGGCCTTATCTTTTGTTGCAACAAGGTAATTTATCTGGCCTCTTGGAGATAGGTTCTGTGACATTCGGATCGTTCCAAGTATGGCTGTAGATGAGGTCTGCCATATCGTCCACTAGGAGGACTATCAAAAATACAGCTCAGCCTGCTTTGAAAGCCTCAAGAAACACTGACTCCTCCTGGGAAGTGGGGTCAAAAAAACAGTCACCTTTCTGTCAAGCCAAAACAGACATCCTCAGAGAGTGAACTGGGGGACCCTTCCCCTTCATCAAAGTCAGTGTATTCAGTTAAAGACTCCTGTGGGGAGTCTAAGAGCTTCCTTTTACACACATGCTTCCAAAAAGGCTCTCCAGTGTGGGGGAGGGTCCGAGGTCGGATGTGTCAGCAGAGTCCTGAATGAAGACCGTCTCCAAGCTTGACCAGGTCAGCTGTCCTGATGGGACAGGATGAAAAGACTCAGGATCTGCAGTAGACAGTTTGAGGGGGCAGGCAGGAAGGTAAAGAGGTCTCTCTCTCCATTAACTCAAAGCCAGAAGCCATGGGGGAACCAAGTCTCAGCTTGGCAGGATCGAAAGCCACCTGAGCAGGATGGAACTCAATAACCATAGGATCGCACACCTTGATGCAGAGGTTGGAGCCAAACTGCCCAATGACAAGGATAAAAAAAGGCAGAGATGGCTCTGAAAGCATCAGAGTTGAACCCAACCCCCCAGATCTAGCTCTGACACTAAGGCTCCGAGATCCCTCTGGCTCCAACAGGTTTGGCGCCATCTGGATCAGAGAAGGTGTCAGAGTTATCAAAGATCAAGTCTTCAGATCTGATACAGACAAATTTGGAATTCTCTGGTCTATAGGCTTTGAAATCAATGTCCGAATCAGAGTATGAGTCAAAGGCTGGGGTGGTGCTGGAGGCAGACTCACAGATCCGGATAACATGGATAACTTCCAAATAAATCTGGGTTCTGAGAAACTTTCTCATCATCATGTCCACGTCTGCTTCTGTTAGGCTCCTAGATGACCTGAAGGATGAGGAGATCTAGGGTGGGCAGGATACCCTTTGAGTTGTCTCCTGCAAGAAAGGTGAGTGCATCCTCAAAGTAAAAGGCTCAAGAGAGAACTTTGATCTGGCCTGTGGAGACTTAGATTTGTTTTGATTTGGATCCAAAGGGGCAGTTGGAGCCAATGGTTTAGTTTTTCTCTTGAGATTTTCTTGGGTGGGGCCGAGCCGGAAGAAGGAGAGTGATCTGAAGAAGGTTTTCTCAGTTCTCAGTTCTTTAGATTTGTTAGCTGCATCTTTTTTTGTAGACCCCAAAGACTTCTTGGATGAGGAAGGAGCTCCAGATAAAGAAGAAGGGATTAATCCTTTCAAGATTAATTCATTCCAATGCTCTACTAGAGCCCTATGGTTAAATGCAGCACAAATATTACAATCAGTGGAGAGATGATCTGCCCAAAGGCAGTAGACACACTCAGAGTGGGCATCTGAGTTGGGGATCTTGTGCCCACATGAAGAGAGCTGGTTTATCCAACATTATAGCAACACAAGGAAATAGTACAACAATCAGAAAGTATACAAAGCATAGAAAACACACCAATGGTAATACTAATACCCAAAAGTATAAAGGAGAAGGGAAGTACAAATAATGGTAGACAAGATGTACCTAGTAATCAGGTAGCAAGAAAGGCAAATGGCACAAGGCTCGATGACTAGCAGAGTTGGAAATAGATAACCTAAGATGAAATTTCTCTCTTTTTTTAATCTTCTTTTTAATTCTCTCTCTCTCTTTTTAATCTTCATTTTATAGTACAAAACTAGGAGGAGTAAAGAAAGACAGAGAAAAATTGACCAACATAAATGGAAAAATCACTTACCCATTCCACTTGAGCTACTGGTGACCATGTCCAAATACTGAATCAGCAAACAGGACCTAAGGTACCTCAGGAGAAAAGAAGATTATGGGTAAGGTGAGGAGCTCAAGCTACTAAGCTTAAATCTAACAAAGTGGACCAAACTGGATCTGAGGTTGGATCAGAGACTCATTTGTTGAGGAACGGACAAAGAAGACAACATGAGGTAAATGAAATACTCAAGTCTCACTTTCATAGTTGTATAACATGGGTAGTTTGTAAAGTATTCAAACCAAAACCTCTGGTAGACAAAGTCATTCTGATTTTAAAAAAAAAGTCTTTTATAGTAATTTTTTGGTCCAGATTTTTTGAACTCCATAGTTTTGCCAGTGCTGCCTAGCCCTTTCATTCCCTTATTTGTCCTATTAAGTAGATAAGGCATGATCCTTCCCCAGGTGGATTTCCTATCTTCAAGGAAAACTGACCTTTACAGCTACCAGAACTCAGGCAGTAAACAGCTGGCACAAAATTAGGGGAAGGTAGAGACCACTGGCAAACTCCAATATACTGCAATCTTTGCAACATAACTGACATTTTCATAAATGGATTTAGATGCAAGTATGTACATCACTGCCATCAGATGTATAATGTGCACAGTTGAAGGTGTCTGTGCTTCTTATTTTGTTACACTGACAGTTAAACACAGCAGTTCACATGGTCTCTACCACGTTTTCTGCTACAGTGCCTTTTGCCCTTACTTTCCAACCAAAAACACACGCTAGTTCTGAGCCTCTCAATTTGCTCTCCATCGGTCAAATCCAAGATACAGGGGCCATTACCTGAACAAGCGGTGCCAGCAGAAGCCCTAGCACTATTTCACCATGTAAGCAATACACATAATATCATGGCCCATAAGGACTCCCTGGCCCACTTAGTCTCTCCATTTTGTTACTTAATGGATACTCTGCACTTATAACATGGTACACGTGCCAAAGATTTCCCTATATAACTGTATAAATAGTTATGGATTTCTGTTTCACATAAACTGTTAGCAGATGAGTAGCTCATGCTTTTATACTTACGGATAACATGCACCCAAGTACAAATTTTATCATTCTACGTATTCACTCCTTATACTGTGTGCACCACTGATACAAGACACTTTATTTTTTCATTGTATGTCCAGGGTTTCAAGCTTCAACAGCAGTCTGCAACAAAGTTATCAAGTATTCTAAACTTAGAGGAAAAAATAATAGTCAGCTGTTTAACTTTATTCCTGTTACTCCTCAAAGCTAAGACACTTCATAATTTTTGAAAAAGATTCACTCTTAGCAACTACCTCTATGTCAGACGTGTGTGTGTGTAACAGACACACACACATGCCATATTTACTGAATGGACCAAAAATATAAAAGGCTAAATTTCGACCATCTCCCCCATTTATCTTTAACATTACAACCCTATATCCTCTATTTCTTTTTTTTTCCCTGATATATTTTTCCTCTGCTCCATGCCAACAGATCAGTCCTTCCCTTACCACACCCTTCTGATGTATAGTAGTAGACGGCTAGTCAGTGGTGTGTCACTGTAGGGCATTTATATTATTTCCCATAACCCCATCTGATAGAGGCAGCAGACATCTAATGAAGCAGGGCCTGCAATACCACCAAATCCTGGCTGCAAGTCAAAGGTTCCATGTCCTTTCACTGGCATCACTTACTTCTGCACCATGCAGGGCATCTGACATATGGCAATAACGCAGCAAGTCAGACCAGAGTTCTCAGAATGGATAAGCCAAATTGGTCACTTACTCACATCCTCCTTACTGGCTCTTCTAGTGTTTGGGCTCTAAATGGATCCTGGTTGTCTAGGAAGTGGTCAGGCTTTCAACCCTTTATGCCATGAAACTGGCAATGTTCCCCTTAACAAAACCACATGAATTAGTAACATACATTTCAGTACAGTATATATTACATACAGAAAGGCTTAATTTAGTACAAACAAACAAAAAAGGCCAGCACCAGGGAATGAAGTAGAATGAAGCAAAAATAGAAACAAAAATGTTTTATTATTAGAACCAGACCGGTTTCAGCTTATAGCTTTCCTCAGTGGCTATACATGATGTGTGGTTGACAGACTGCATTTAAATATTGAAACCAATAAAGCAAATAATGACATCATTTCCTGTTAGACCCAGAAAAAAGTTGTGCAAATAAAATACATGTATACATATGTATAAAAAATATATTGTGTAAATGAAAAATATAGAAATTAACAAAAATTGAATGTATTCAAAAAATATATGAATTATAAAATAATAACTGGACATTATATCAAAACTTAATAAAAGTTTTATAACTTGTCATTAAGACCTGGGGAAAAAAGACCCCCTAGTTTCACTATCCATTTCTTTTCTTTATTATTTAGTAAATCATGCCATCCTGTTCTAAAATCTTTATTTCCAAAAACTCTATCAATAATGCTGAAAGTAAATTTTGCTGTTGAATGAGTGAGTGAATGTTTGTACAATGCATTGGTCATTCTACCATTCCTAATGTCCCCCAAATGTTCAGACATACGACATCTGAACTGTCTTGAGGTCTGACCAATATAAAATGCTTGGCATGTACAAGTTACTAAATAAATGACCCATTCACTTCCACAGTTGGCAAAGCACTTGATGTCAAATAATCTGCCTGTATTTTTACTGGTAAAGTTCTTGGTTTTGAAGATGTATTTACAAAATGAGCAATGTCCACATGGATAACACCCCACCAGTCTATCTCCAGAAAGAGTGGTCTGATGATAAAGGCTAGATTGAGACGTAACCCTTTTATAATAAGAAAAATGTGATCGAAGAGTTTTACCTTTTCTGTATGAAAATTTGCATCTATCCCCCAACCAATCATCTAATCTTATGTTGCTTTTAAGTATGTTCCAGTTTTTGTTGATGATATCTGTAAATTGAGAAGTATTCCTCCCAAAAGTGGTAACTAGCCTGATAATATCCTGTTTATCCTGAGAATGTTTTGATTTATATGATAATAAACTTTGTCTAGATTGATTAGATGCCCATGTAGAGGCATTATGGACATTATCATGCTTGTACCCTCTCTCTAGAAATCTATCAGTCAAATCTTGTTGACATATAGTGAGGTCTTGCTCAGAAGAGCAAATTCTTCTAATTCTCAGAAATTGTGATTTGGGAATATTATTGATTGTATGTCTGGGATGTAAACTGGAAGCATGTAGCAAACTGTTATATTGTGAATACTTCCTATAAACTGTTGTTCTGAATGTGTGGTCGGGTTTTCGCTCCAAATGAACATCTAAAAAATCAATTTCTTGTGCATGATAATTCACAGTAAATTCAACACCCCACTTATTACAATTGAGATACTCCTCAAATTCTGAAAGATATTCTGATCCCCCTCTCCAGACTAGCCAACAGTCGTCCAAATAGCGCCGCCAAATATCAATTTCAGGCAAGTATAAATTGTGCATGCCATCATAGATGATCTGTTCCTCTATATACCCCATAAATAAATCCGCATAAATAGGGGCAAAGGAAGCCCCCATAGCTGTACCCTGAATTTGCCAGTAGCATTGGTCCTGGAAATAAAAAACATTCCTGGTAAGTATATGTTCAGCCATACAGACTAAAAGAGTGTTAAAACCAGGAGGATAGATGTTGATTCTATTCAACCAAAATTCCAGTGCAAGATTATGAAAAGGGCAAACCCTTTGAGTCACAGAGAAGTGTGAGGTTTGCTGGGGGTACCGGGACTCCTAATAATCCCACTTTTACACGTAAAAAAAGACCTAGGTCAATATTAAAGAAGGATTCCTCACAAGGCACTACATCTGGTGAGGAATCCTCTGCTACAGATACGGAAGCTAACCACGTTAATGACTCCCCCATTTTGAAAAAGGGTCGTAATTCTCAATTCCCTTTAGATGTGGAAGACATAGGGGGGACGTAAGCACAGGCATAGACACTCTAGAGGGCTTTCTTCAGAGTGTAGTGAAATAAATCCTAGATTTTCTAACATACACAACATTTCTAGTTATGTACTAACTTCTTATCAAGAAACTCTGTTAAATAAAGGACTTGGCTATATTCCAGGATTTTTTGTGGACGAAAGTGATTTTGTTGCTGATACTTTGGCTTTTTGTCGTAAAATTAATTTAAAATTGTATTTTGATCAACAAGACAACACTCAAAGATCTACTGAATTTCGCTTCCTACCATCCAATTTTAATCCACCGATGGATAAACATGTAAATGTATTCCAACAAGCCATTATTAAAGATTTGCACCATCTTTTGGGTTCAGGGAACATCTTGAGAGAGAACCTTAGCATGGATGAACAACAGGCACTATTTGATCTCAAATCCAATACTGATATTGTTATTCTTCCAGCAGATAAGGGTGGGGCCATAGTCATTATGGATTCCAGTTATTACTGGGCTGAAGGTAAAAGACAGTTGTCTAACAATCAGCATTACTTCCACATGCCTGTAGACCCAACCCCAAATTTTAAAAAAGCTATAGACGCTTTTCTTGATTCTGCAGTAGAGGAAGGGATCATTAGTGCAAAAACAAGAATTCAACTAACAGTACGTGACCCCCGCAAACAATATCTATATCTCTTACCCAAAATCCACAAATCCCTTTTGGAACCTCCCCGTAGACCTATTGTCTCGGGAATTGGTTCACTCACTGAACCCTTGTCTGTCTATCTAATGGAGCATTTGAAGCCCCTATTGGCATACATCAGGGCCAGAATTAAAGATACAACAGAATTTCTTCAAATAGTTTTGGAATCCCAAATGGAATCTCATTGGCTTATGTGTACTCTGGATGTGAAGTCTTTATATACCTGCATTCCCCATTGGGTCGGATTGATGGCATTGGAATTTTGGTTGAATAGAATCAACATCTATCCTCCTGGTTTTAACACTCTTTTAGTCTGTATGGCTGAACATATACTTACCAGGAATGTTTTTTATTTCCAGGACCAATGCTACTGGCAAATTCAGGGTACAGCTATGGGGGCTTCCTTTGCCCCTATTTATGCAGATTTATTTATGGGGTATATAGAGGAACAGATCATCTATGATGGCATGCACAATTTATACTTGCCTGAAATTGATATTTGGCGCTTATTTGGACGACTGTTGGCTAGTCTGGAGAGGGGGATCAGAATATCTTTCAGAATTTGTGGAGTATCTCAATTGTAATAAGTGGGGTGTTGAATTTACTGTGAATTATCATGCACAAGAAATTGATTTTTTAGATGTTCATTTGGAGCGAAAACCCGACCACACATTCAGAACAACAGTTTATAGGAAGTATTCACAATACAACAGTTTGCTACATGCATCCAATTTACATCCCAGACATACAATCAATAATATTCCCAAATCACAATTTCTGAGAATTAGAAGAATTTGCTCTTCTGAGCAAGACCTCACTATATGTCAACAAGATTTGACTGATAGATTTCTAGAGAGAGGGTACAAGCATGATAATGTCCATAATGCCTCTACATGGGCATCAAATCAATCTAGAGAAAGTTTATTATCATATAAATCAAAACATTCTCGGGATAAACAGGATATTATCAGGCTAGTTACCACTTTTGGGAGGAATACTTCTCAATTTACAGATATCATCAACAAAAACTGGAACATACTTAAAAGCAACATAAGATTAGATGATTGGTTGGGGGATAGATGCAAATTTTCATACAGAAAAGGTAAAACTCTTCGATCACATTTTTCTTATTATAAAAGGGTTACGTCTCAATCTAGCCTTTATCATCAGACCACTCTTTCTGGAGATAGACTGGTGGGGTGTTATCCATGTGGACATTGCTCATTTTGTAAATACATCTTCAAAACCAAGAACTTTACCAGTAAAAATACAGGCAGATTATTTGACATCAAGTGCTTTGCCAACTGTGGAAGTGAATGGGTCATTTATTTAGTAACTTGTACATGCCAAGCATTTTATATTGGTCAGACCTCAAGACAGTTCAGATGTCATATGTCTGAACATTTGGGGGACATTAGGAATGGTAGAATGACCAATGCACTGTACAAACATTCACTCACTCATTCAACAACAAAATTTTCTTTCAGCATTATTGATAGAGTTTTTGGAAATAAAGATTTTAGAACAGGATGGCATGATTTACTAAATAATAAAGAAAAGAAATGGATAGTGAAACTAGGGGGCCTTTTTTCCCCAGGTCTTAAAGACAAGTTATAAAACTTTTATTAAGTTTTGATATAATGTCCAGTTATTATTTTATAATTCATATATTTTTTTGAATACATTCAATTTTTGTTGTTAATTTCTATATTTTTCATTTACACAATATATTTTTTATACATATGTATATATGTATTTTATTTGCACAACTTTTTTCTGGGTCTAACAGGAAATGATGTCATTATTTGCTTTATTGGTTTCAATATTTAAATGCAGTCTGTCAACCACACATCATGTATAGCCACTGAGGAAAGCTATAAGCTGAAACCGGTCTGGTTCTAATAATAAAACATTTTTGTTTCTATTTTTGCTTCATTCTACTTCATTCCCTGGTGCTGGCCTTTTTTGTTTGTTAATACTCATGTTACTGTGGCTCGTGCACCTGCCGTACTTGCTAGCAATTTTGTTTCGGAGTTAATTTAGTACAAACCAGATTTGAACTCATATCATTCTCACTCCAAAGTATTATGTATCCTCCCATTCATAGAAACACACACACACACACACACACACACACACACACACACACACACACACACACACACACACACACACACACACAAACTACCCCTCATTAAGTGTAATGAAAGCTTTTAGCAATACAGAAATATTCCAAGAAAGGTATTGTGCTGCATTCAGCTTATGGAATAAAAGGGAGACAAGGCTGTGACAGTAGCCCATTCATACTTTGCTGTGTAGTGAAAAGTGAATGTACAATGACAGCAACAGAATTTTCAAGCTCTGTCAATACAATATCAAACTTTTATTTGCTTATTTAAGCATTCTTATGAGGAATGACTATTACCGTATGAATTCGGCCAGCGCTACAACACCAAGGATAACTTCAAAAGCATACAGCACCAGCAAGATGGCATTGATAATAACTTCAATCCGTACTATATAAGTTTGAAGGAGCAAGTAGTACACAGCCATAGCAGCAGATGGGAATGTTAAGGCCAGACCAATACAAAGAGGTAATTTCCGTTGTGTGAGATTCCCTTTTGAGCCTAGAATATACAAATAAATAGTGTTAAACTATTTGCTGTGTTATTCAACAATTCTAATTTTTGCAGTAATACTGAATTATTCATTTAGTAAATAATTTGTGTATGTTACTTAACTATGTTCTGAATATCTTCCATACACACAAATAAAACAAAATAATTTATCATAAAAATATTACTTTGAAGCAGTGGTTGTCAACATGCTGAATGCAGTTATCTGTTTGCCGATAAAGCATGTGAGTCTTACAGCAGGACAAAGATGCAGTTAAAGAGAATTAGTACAACTGTGATACAGAAAATAACAATTAATGATTCCCTAATAACTGTTATAAGTTTGAAGATTCCATCATAGACTCTTGGTTAATAATATTAATGACAGGAAGATTAGAACACAAATATATTTATATGTATAAACAAGCAGTAACTTTATATCTGTTTAATTTATTCAAATGTTGGTTAATGACAGAAATCTCACTAGACAGAACTGTTTTCACAGGAGGCCAGACAGTTTTGATCTGGTTTTCTTAGCTACTTATCACAACTAGGTCTGTAGGTTGCAGCTTTTAATCAGTTTGCTTCATTAACCATTAACCTACACTGCCAGCTGTTACAGGAATCAGCTGTCAAGTCCTTAGGGGAGAGCTTCTATAAATCAGGTGTCTGTGGCACCAGCAGCCTTGTTTGGCATGGACTCTGTCTTTTGAAAGTACAGATATGGATCTGTAAGGAGGTAATTTTCTATAGTAACTTGTCCTGACAGATTCCTGATCACCAGTGGACACCTGAATATGTCAACATAACCAGCATTCCAAAAATGGACGCAGTAGAGACTAATGGACAGATTGGTAGATATACCCATGCAATATAACCATGTAAAATGCAATCTGCACTGTAACACTGATGACCGAAGATAGACTAGACTGAAGAGACAAAAGATTTTGCCTATTGTTGTTTAAAAACGAAAGAAAGCAGGAACTGAATACTTTATGTGATATTGCTTAGGTTATATGATATATAGAAATATATGTGAAGCATAATGTTTATGTTAATATAGTTTGATTACTTTTATATGAATGTAAATTTGTCTGTGCCACAAGTGATAATTCAACAAAGGTGTTTGAAAAAATGTATTTAGACTAGAGAGATAAAGCTCTGACTATGCCACATGCAACCCAAGTTGGCATAATAATGAGCGGCTGCTGCCATCTCACCCACACTAGGAAAAAGGAAGAGGCTCAAAACCATCACTTGAGTGACATCTAGCAGAAGTACAACACATATCATCCATGAAGTATGGGCCAAGGAAGCCCACACTGCCACTGTGCACTCACATCAAGAAAGTGCAGTAATTGTGGAATTCCACAAGTCACCAAAGTGGGGGTTATACACCTGGGGATAAGGTTGACCACTCTGCAGGGCAAGGAAGCTGGCTTGATCCCTACTACCTGACTCTCACCACTGGAGAATGGATGGATCAACAGGGCTTCCCAAGCAGGAATCAATGGGCTATACTCTTTTCACCTAACCTAGGAATGCCCATCTCAGTGAAAAGAATAGTCCAATTCAGTGCTAATAATGAACCTTTTAAGCAAGGTTCTGCAAGGGGAAAGTAGAAAAAATTGCTTATTTTGCTGCACTTTGAGGATTGCCAGGCATCTGGTGCCAAAGGATCTCACCCAGCCTCCATTCCCAAACTGTGATATACACAGTAATTTTATTTACCGTAATAAGACAGACCTGCCTAATTAAAAATTATATAAAAATCTAGCTAGTAGGAGACAGCTGAGATGTGGCTGGGGATGCCAACACAGCTGGAAATGTGCATAAAAAGTAAGGTCTCCAAATGTTAGAGAAACTGTACTAATCATTTTCTGGGTATCCAGGACACCTGCTATCAGGCCAGTATGCACCTTCTATTGGTATTAACTATTATACTCATGGAGTGTTTCTAAATAGGGAAAGTAGTAGTAGACATCTAATATCTATTTACACAAGTTTGCAGCCTCACTGTGCCAAGCAATGAGATTGTGGAGACTGTAGATGGTGGCCATGCAGTGCACACAGCATATTTTGATCAGACCAAGGTCTTTGACATCATTCCCCATGCAGGCATCATAAAAAAGATAAATCCTTTAACAAAAGAATCCGCACAGAACTAGTTACAGCTGCCTCATCATAAAGTATGAAAATGACCACCAATGTCCCTCAGCATTTGGCACTGGGACCTCTCTTTATCTGCATTTACTTCTCAGATCACCATTCAGATAGCCAAGTCCTCTAGCTATCAAAGTTTTCAAAGGACTGCAAACCTGGGTCTTTGTTAATTCACCGTATGACACTCAATCCCTCCAGGATGAACTCTACCTAGTACACTCATAGTACACTAAAAATCGGCTCAAAGTAAATGCTAAAAAGTGTAGCATCATCACTTTTGGTAGACAATAATGAGCGCTATCATATCATATAGACAAGACAGTATTACAAAATGAAAATGTAGTCAGGTTCCAAATTACTTGGGTCGATACCTCCCATTTTTGATTATGGTGTGACAAGAGAAAATCCTTTTATTTAGCCCAGCCAGTTGCCAAAGGACTATCATCAAGGTCAAAAGAGGTAATCACTCCCTTATATTCAACAAGTAAATGAATAATCACAATGGAGGAACATGTTTATAACATAGTGCTTCCCTAATCCCTGAAATAAACTTTCCCTGCATGTTAGGCAGTGTGACTCATTACCTTCCTTAAACATAAACAAGACGACTGGAAGGATATCCACAAATGTACTCTGGGATTGACTGGTATGGCTGTCATATAAAAGGGAGGCAGGCCATCTGAGTGAGGGTGCTGCAAAGTTGTGAAAGGTCTTTAGACTGAGTGACCTTAGAACAGTATAAATCTATGAAGTATCCAAGGTTCATACAGTCATATCATCGTAAGTATAATCTCCTACCAGACTTACTGAATAGCAGTTTTACTGTGGATGCTGTACACTTTGCAGAAAGCCATTTGATTGCCATAGATACTTTACATAGGTAAAACAGCACAAAGAAGTGCATATATGAAAGATATTTCTGTATGCCCAAAGACATTGTGAGTCATGGACGGCACCATCCAAGGAAGCAAGGGGAATGGTTGCTTCATTTGTAGTTCCAGTTTAACAAAGTCAATAAAGTACAGTTGTGTACACTTACCATAAATGTAGATGTTTGAGTGTATTCACTGTTGCAGTCATCACATTTGGGTTATCTGCTTACAGTAGCCCTCAATTGGCCTGATTATCGAAGTCTTGGGTCCTGCGTCAGTTGCTGTCTCATATTCCATGACGTCAGGTAGTCAGGGGTATAGAGCATGCAGCCAACGCCATTACATCAGTTTTTTTTGCCCCAGATGTCAGGTGCCCCCCTAATGGGAAGCAATTATATATATATGTACAAGGTTACACCTCCAACAAAAAAGCAAATACACCAAAAAGCTTTTAAGCATAGTAATGGAGAGTAAAGGTATAGCCAAAAGAAGTCAGGGAGCTGGAGGGAGGGTAACCAAGACTGAAACAGTGAATATACGTGAACATTTACATTTATGGTAAGTGTACACAACTGTACTATGTTCTTCATGTTTCACTGTTGCAGTCATCACATTTGAGTAGATTCCCAAAGCTAAAGATGGGAGGAGGCATTTAGATAGCATTAGGACCAGCTATAAGGCCCTGAAAAACTGCAGTGGCAAAGCCAGCTCTGGATTTAGAGAAAATTGGTAAATGGTAATGCTTGGTGAAAGTATGTACAGAAGTCCAGGTAGCAGCTTCTAGGATGTCCCTGGTAGGTACACCTCTGAGAAAGGCTGTAGAGGTAGATGCAGCCCTGGTTGAATGGGGTCTAATACCCTGTGGGATAGGTTTTCCATGGTGCTTATAGCAGAAATGACTACAATGGCCTATCCATTTAGAAATGGTTTGCTTTGAAATAGTCTTTCCCTCTGCCCCTGCAGCAAATGCCACCAGCAATTGTTCAGATTTTCTTTGAGGTGGTTTAGTCCTGTCCAAGTAAAATCTAAGTTGGCTGTGCACATCTCAGGAGTGCAGTATCCTTTCCCCTTTGTTCTGTGGATTAGAAAAGAAGGCTGGCAAATGAATGGACTGATTAAGAGCCACACTGGATACCACCTTGGGTATGAAGGAGGGATTGGATTGAGGGACACCCTGTCTGCATGAAATATGATGAAAGGCCCCACTGCCATAAGGGCCTGTGGTTCAGATACCTGTCTTGCTGAAGTAATTGCTAAAGGGAAGGCTGTTTTCCATGAAAGAAATTTTAACTCTGCACTTGCAGCTGGCTCAAAAGGAGGAAGAGTGAGTTTTTCCAATACAAAGTTAAGGTCCCAGGCTGGAGTTGGGGCTCTCCTGGGTGGTCTTAAGTTTTTGGCCCCTCTGAAGAACTGCTTGAGCAGTGGATGAGAGAAGAGGGGTGGTTCTGTGTTGTAATGAGCTGAAATGGCTGAGGTGTGAATTCTGATTGAGGAAAAAGAAATGCCCTTGTGAAGCATCTCAGTTAAGTATTGAAGAATCAGAGGTAAATTGGGCGCTGCTGTGCCCATCCCTTGAGTTTGGTTCCAGGCACAGAATCTTTTCCATTTTTCAACATAAGATTTTCTAGTACTAGGCCTCCTTGCCTCCAAAATGACATCCAACACTTGTTTGCTGAGGGATGGTAATGGAGAGATAAGGCAATTATCCAGGCTGCCAGGGTCCGAGTTTGAAGCTGAAGGTGCAGCATTTGGCTCTCCTGCTGTGACAGCAGGGTAGGGGTCTGAGGTAGGTGCCATGGGGCCAACAGTGACAAACTGTGCAAGAGGGGGATCCAGTGTTGGCGTGGCCAGTCTGGTGCAATCAGTATCATCCTTGGTTTGTCCTGTTTGATCTTTAGTAGTACTTTGGAGAGGAAAGGCAGAGGAGGAAAGGCATAAACTGATAGATTTTTCCAGCTGAAGGACAGAGCATCCACTTTCCAAGCTTGTTTGTGGGAGTCATTGTGCAGAATTTGTCCAATTGGTAGCTCTAGGGGGAGGCAAACAGGTCTATATCTGGGCTCCCCCATTTGTTTATCAACATGTTGAATATCTTTGGTTCCAGTTTCCACTAGTGTGGGTCCATGAGATTTCTGCTGAGTTTGTCTGCCAGTGTATTTCGTTTTCCTGGCAGGAACTGAGCCATTAGATGCACTTGGTAGCTCAAAGCTGTGTTCCACAGAGCAATGGCTAGTCTGCAGAGGGGGTTAGAATGGGTACCCCCCTGCTTGTTTATGTACGACATAACAGTGGTGTTGTCCTTCCTTACCATTAATTGTCCTGGAAGAATGTGGTCCTTGAAGGCTGTCAGAGCATTCTGTACAGCTAACCTTTCTTTTTGACTGATATGCAGGTGCATTTGACTTGGGTTCCATTTGCCCTAAATGCACTTCCCTGCCAGGTTAGCCCCCCCATGCATAGTCTGATGCATCTGTTGTTAGGGTTTGGGCAGCAGGGGGTAGTGTGAATGGTAGTCCCTTGTTTTGGTGGCAGGCCTCTGCCCAACAAAGGAACTCTAACTGTAGGCAAGGTATGATAGGGATCATTGCTTCTAGATCCTGAAAATTTTGACACCATAGGCTTTTTAGATACCACTGTAGTTTCCTCATATGCAGTCTTGCATATGGAATTAGTAGAATGCAGGAGGCCATGAACCCCAAGGCTTGCAGTATTTGCCTTGCAGATAGCAGGGTTTTTGTGGCCATTAGTTTGAAATAAGATGTCAAATGAATTTGTTTCTCTGGCGTGAGGAAAGCCATCTGGGAAGTTGTGTTCAAGCTTGCTCCCAGGAATATAATTTGTTGACAGGGTACCAGATGTGATTTATTTTCGTTTATGGTGTATCCCAGACAAGTTAGCACCTTTTGTACAAATGCCAGATGATTCAAAAGTATGTCCTGGCTTTCTGCCTGAATTAGACAATCGTCCAGGTATGGGTATATTTGAATGTTATTTTGCCTGCAAAATGACTGGAGCTAGGCACTTTGTGAATACCCTGGGCGCAGTAGTTAAGCCAAAGAGTAGTGCAGAAAACTGATAGTGCATGTAGCCTGCTTTGAAGCATAGTTATATTCTGCAAGATTCCCTGATTGGGATATGCAGGTAGGCTTCTTTTAAATCCAGTGTTGCCAACCAGGCATCTTTGCCTAGCATAGGAAGTAACTGGTGAAGAGTTAGCATCTTGAATTTTGGAATCACCAAAAAGGTGTTTAATATAGAAAGGTCCAGGACAGGACGCCAAGAGTTGTCTTTTCTGGGTACCAGGAAAAGTCTTGAGTAGAAACCTTGTCCCTTTTCCTCTTCTGGTACAGTTTGAATAGCCTTTATGCTTAACAGAGAGAGTACTTGCTTTTGAGCCTCTGCCCACTGATTTGGGGGTAGATCTGGCCAACCGTTTGGGGTTGATAATGTGTGGAAGTGAAATATGTATCCTTGGGAAACTATATTTAAAACCCATTTGGCCTGGGCAATGAGTTCCCAATTTTTTGCCTGCAGAGCAATCTTTCCCCCTAAAGGAGCAGTCAGTTGAGAAGTGCTTGGAAGTTTTAAGGTTAAGTCATTGAGACAATTTACCACAGGATGGAGTCTTACTACTCCCTGATTTGGAAGTGGGAGCCCCCCACTGTTTAGTCCTGTGCGTACCCTGGGACTGAAGCCTGGGTGTTCTGCTGGTTCTGGGTTTGGACTGAGAAGGCCTGGAAGAGGCAGGAAAAGACCAGATCTTAGACGGCCAATGCCTACTAAATCTTGGAGGTTGTACTTGTAGGAAATCTTTAACAGTTTGCATAGATTTAGCTTTTTCCTCCATCTTTTTAATAAATTCTTCTGCTTTGTTGTCAAACAGGCGGTCCTGATTTAAGGGATCATCCAGCAATTTAGCTTTAACACGATCTAGCAAAGATTGCTCCTTAAGCCAAGCATGCCTTCTAAGTAATGACCCAGTGACAGCAGCCCTGCAAGATGCCTCTAGTGAATCAAAACCACATTGCAAAGTATGCTTTCCATCCTGTTCAGCAGAATGCATTAAATCCTGTAAATCCTTATCTTCAGCACAGTCAGGAATCAACATCATTTTCTGTTTAAACAATTCAGTGATATGCTGCTGATACTTTAACATATGAAACTGGCAGTTTAAGGCCCTAATGGCCAAAGTTGCAGAAGTGCATACTTTCTTACCCCATCTATCCAGTGCCCTGGAGTCTCTATCAGAGGGGGTAGGATTTTGGCAGTAGTAGCTTTGATGCCCTTGGTCCCTGTGAAATGGTCTCATGATCCACAGTAGGATTTTTAAAAAGGAACTTGTGAGAGTTAGGAACCCTGTAATATCTATCAGGTTTTCTGGGAGCAGGAGATAAAGAGTCAGGGGCTAAGCTAGATTCAGAAAAGGCATCATCAACAATGTCTGTACAACAATGTACTGGAGGGATAGCTAAATGCTTGTGCTGGGGCAGGAGTACGAAATCCCTAAGCCTCTTTTTAGAATCAGAGTAATCCTGGCTTTCCCAGTGAAAGAGCTCCCTAAGAGTATGCAGGGTTTCACCAAAACAGAAATCCTCTGGGGGCGGGGGGGGGAGCAAAGGGAATAGAGTCCCCTGCATCAGAATCCTCATAGGTAGATAAGGGTAAATCCTGGTCCTCAGAGGAAACAGACATTTCAGAATCCTTGTCAGAAGTATCACAAGCAAATTCAGTCCTAGGTCTCTTAGAGGGGGAAGGTTGGCTTCCCCTGATTAAAGTAATAAGGTCTTCAGCCATTCTTATCATCTGTTTTTTTAGGTATAGAGGTCTGACTATGCGGTCTGGGCATCAGTTTTCTAGGCATAGTTCGAGTTTTAGGCCTTGAAGAAGAAGATGGCATCAGTTTAATATGCAAGTCAGTAGGCCTGAATACACCCTCAGAAGCCTGTGCCTGCACAGCGGCTCCAGACCCATCCAAGGTAGAGACATCCGCAGGTTCCACGGTTGAAGCATCTTGCGGCATATCGGACTCCGAATGGGTGTCAGTAGAGGCCCGCGAATTTGAAGTAGCGGGTAACAGGGGCTGAGAAAGCACTTCACTGAGTACCGGCGAACTGGTGACTGGCTTAGGAGAAGCATCGTTGGCAACTTTGGACCTAGGCGGCCTGTCTCTGTCTTTATCTTTGTGTTTTTTCAGAATGTCGGCAGTCGGATGGCTTACCGAAGACATATCTGGATAATTGAACCGAATACCAAAATATTTAGAAGCGTAAATATACTGACAACAAATTGTTTGTTGCTTAAATAAGGCACAAAACCGACAGTGAGGTACATAGTGGTCAGGGCCTAGGCAAGGAATACAGTATGAATGAAAATCTTTGTGAGGTACTTGCTTTCCACAAGAAATACAATTACTGACTTTTACTGACGTTGGTTTAGAGTAAGAAAAAGTTTCTCCAATGGGGTACTTAGCTTTAGTTGAAGACTTCGGTTCTGAAACTCGAAAACGAAAATTTCAGGAGTCGGCCGACCGACACTTGCAAACTGCTTCTGCTTCAGGCACCACACGTCAAGAAAGACTGATGTAATAGCGTCGGGTGCATGCTTTATACCCCTGACTACCTGACGTCATGGAAGATGAGACAGCAAACGACACAGGACCCAAAACTTTGATAATCATGCCGACTGAGGGCTACTGCAAGCAGTTAACCCAAATGTGATGACTGCAACAGTGAAATACGAAGAACATCAGAATCTCATTTTAGTTGTTTTTTTATGTTTTATTCCAAAATGGTCAACGCACTCACAGACTCTCCTCCTTCTCCCACTATACTCTGCATTCCCTTTTATTCTTTCTTTGCTGATTTATTTCTCTTCTCTTTTATCCTTTTCTGCTGTATAAAATAAACTAGACAAGACATTACTGTTGTTGTTGTCTTTCAGCTTTTCCCAGATAGGGGTCACCACAGCGGAACTCCGGTCCGCTAATGATTGGCAGTAGATTTTGACGAATGCTTGACGTTCAACCTTCAATGAAGGCACACCCATTTACGCATGTCTTTCGAATGCCCACCCAACCACGGGGAGGACATGCAGACTCCACACAGAAGGCACTCCCCGCACTCCAGCCGAGAATCGAACAGGAGAACCTCTTGCTGTGAGGCAACAACGCTACTGCTGCACCACCGCGGCATGAGACATGACATTAATGTTATGCTGGCTTATTCTATTGTTTTCTTCCATTTTTCCCCATGTACATGTAAAGCAAAAGTTAATATATTTTGATGCTTGTATATCTACACATCCCATCTAGGATTATACACATTCTAGTGAACTTACTACTATTTTCAAAAATGCATTCTTTTTAATTTGTGTTATCTGTCCTTTGCAACTTATCAAGCATCATAAATATTTCAATGTGAAACTATTTCATTAACTTACTTCTCAGAAGTCAAGGCCAATGTCAGTGGTCTCTGGCTGACTAAATTTGCAGATGACTGCAAATTAGAAGCCGTCATTGAATCTCACACTGACACAAATGTTCTCCAGGAGGGGCTCACACAGACAAACAACTGGTGTCAAAGCCATGGACTAAAACTAAATGCCAAGAAATGGATAATAGTATCCTTTGGGAAGTCATCCATCCCTGGTAACTTATCATATTGACAACACATTCCTTAGAGTTGACCGAGTAGTCAGGGACTTAGGGACACATATAGATAGTAATATAGCCTTTGATCATTGTGTGTCTAGGGAGGTGAGAAAGTTGACCGAGTAGTCAGGGACTTAGTGGCACATATAGATAGTAATATAGCCTTTGATCATTGTGTGTCTAGGGTGGTGAGGAAGTCATTCTAAGTTGCGCAACTTATAAACAAAGGTATGGCATCTAAGTCTAAGGAAGTCATTGTTCCACTGCATTCGGCATTCATCAGACCTATCATTGAGTACAGTCCACCCTTTGGTATGTACTTAGCAAGACATATCCAACAACTGGAATGTCCACATAGGCTCCTCACTAAATGAATACAGGGTGTAAGTAATATGTCCTATGCAGACTGCCTCAGGGCCCTATCCCTGTATTCTGTCTCCTACAGGCTTTTGAGGGGAGATCTATGCCTGGCATACAGGGCATTGTCAGACCCCACTCTGATGGACCTCCTGCATATCCACAAAACAAACAACAACATAATTAACTTAAACCTTGCCTGTGATAATAAATAGAACCTGCTGGAGAGATAGGTATGTATCATGTGAAGAAGAGTTCCTCCATGACCCAATTCAAGAGCAACTTGGACAACTGGATGGGAAAACAGGAAATTCATCCCTGGTTTGGCACCTATGTCTCTAATGGACAGAAGTAACCTGTAAATGGTTCATCTCCCAGGCCCATGCTTACACTTATCAAGCGTATGAGAACTTGTCAGAGACTTGGGATGCATGGCTAGGCTTAAAAGGTCCCTTGTGGTCGTTAGCCTAGTAAATACCTATGAACTATGAAACACTAATCTTTTTAATTTGTTTACATACATACCTTTGTATCTTTATCTTATTTAATTCTTCATACACCAGATTGTCATTAGTCCTTAAAAATCTGACAAATCAAAATTAGAAGTTATGTGCCTACCATAACGTTCCATGTTAGTTGTCTTCTTCTCACCTTCTTTCTTGCTGGATGGGTTCGGAGCTGATCCTCGGCTCTGACTCGGCCACTCTAAAAGCTCGAGAGCTAGTTCCACCGGCTCGAGGCTCCACTATGTCCCACAATGCTAGGCGGTAACTCCTCAGATCTCATTTGAAAGCTAAGCCCAGCAAGGAAATTCCATAAAAGGAACAAAAGAAAACTCCTCTAGGTCTGTCCAGGCTAGGGGAAGGAGGTGGGGCAAGAAGAAGGCGAAGAAGACAACTAACATGGAACGTTATGGTAGGTACATAACTTCTAAATGTTAAGTTGTCTATCTCGCCTTCATTCTTGCTGGATGGGACCGCGTCCCTAGCACCTTATCACGGGTGGCCTATCGGAACAGATTCTTGAGTACAGTGGAACCAAAGTTGGCTCGGTCTCTAGAGGCCAAGTCCAACTTATAATGAGAAATGAAGGTATGGGGAGAAGCCCAAGTAGCTGCAGAACAAATCGAATCAATAGGCAGCCTATCTTGGAAAGCTATAGAAGTGGCTAAAGCTCTAGTTGAATGAGCCCTGGGTTTGGATGGCAATTGTTGATGTCTGATCTCATACACAAGGATAATCAACAAAGTAAGCCATCTAGAAAGAGATACTTTAGAAATTGGAAGGCCCATTCTACCTTCTGCATAAGAAACAAACAGTTGATCAGACTTCATGAATTGTTTGGTCCTGTCTAAATAGTACCTAAGTTGACAATGAACATCTAAACAGTGTAACTTTTGTTCTGACCTATTGGAATAATTAGGGAAGAACACAGGAAGTTCAATGGTTTGATTCAAATTTGCCAGTGAAGCTACCTTGGGCAAAAACGATGGGTTAGACACCCTATCCTTATGAAACACAAGATAAGGGGGTCGACTACACAGAGCATGGAGTTCAGAGACTCTTCTAGCTGAAGTGATAGCTACTAAAAAGAGTGTTTTCCAAGATAGTAACTTTATTGAACATGAAGCCGCAGGTTCAAAGGCGGGAAGAATTAAAGACGCCAGAGCCAAGTTGAGATCCCATTGAGGAGGAGGATCCCTGATTGGTGGTTTGAGGAGAAAAACTCCCTTTAAAAAGGCTTTGCAGAGTTTGTGAGAAATAATGGAGGACTCTGAGACTCCAACATGAAAGTTCGATATTGCTGCCAACTGAACTTTGATGGTAGACGGGGACGAACCTGAGTGGAAAAGTTCGGCTAGAAAATCTAGAACTGATTGAATGGAAGCAGTGAAAGGATCTATATTCTTTGACTGCGCCCAATAGGAAAAACATTTCCACTTGCTATGATAAATCTTCCGAGTGGGAGATTTATGAGAGGCTATCAAAATATCTCTAACTGAGCGAGATATCAGAGGAAGCCTGGCTAGAGTCGGAATTGGAGGAACCATGCTGTGAGGTTTAGAGAAGGGAGGGAGTGGTGCAACTGACCCGACTGATGGGTCAAGAGGTCTGGAACTGGGTCCAGATGCCAAGGTTGCTCCAACAGATAACGGTGGAGAAACGGGAACCAAACCTGTCGAGGCCAGTAAGGGGCAATAAGGATCATGGAAGCTTTCTGAGCGATGGCTTTCTGTATTAGCTGAGATATTAGTGGGAAGGGAGGAAAAGAATACAGAAGTCCCCGGGGCCAATCGTGTACTAGAGCGTCTCTGCTGGGGTGGCCTGGTTGGGGAAAGAGGGTGAAGAAATCATCGCACTTGCTGTTTTGGGGAGTAGCGAAAAGGTCGCAGCAAGGCCGGCCCCACTTTTGGAAAACTTTCTCCAACACTGAATTCTTCAGAGACCACTCGTGAGGCATAAGAATAGCTCTGCTCAATTTGTCTGCAATCACATTGGACTTCCCGAATGTGCTAACAGAAACCGCTGAGAAGAAATCGCCCATTGCCACAGTCTGAGTGCCTCTCGACATAGGGGGTAAGATCTGGTTCCGCCTTGTTTGTTGATGTACCACACTACAGACATATTGTCTGTCTGAATTGCTATAGTTCCAATGGGAAGAGAGCCTTGTAAGGCTTGCAACGCTAGAAGCACTGCTCTCATCTCTAGGACATTTATGTGCAAGTGGCACTCGAAAGGTTGCCACATGCCTTGGACCGTCCTGCCCTGGTAATGCCCCCCCCCCACCCGATCAGGGAGGCGTCCGTTATCACTGTAGCAACCGGAGGGGAAGGGATGAAAGGTCTCCCTAGGTGGAGCTGGGGAGATGTGATCCACCAAGAGAGATGATTCTTGCATGATTGAGTTATCCGAATAGGATGGGACATTGGAAGTCGTTGGAAAGACCATTGTGTGAAGAGCATCCATTGTAAAATTCTCATATGGAAGCGAGCTAATGGTAGAAGAGGACCGCCATAATCCCTAAGACCTTCAGGATCAATCTGGTTTTGACTTTGTTGCTCTGCAAGACAAGAGAGACCTGTCTGTGTATGTCTGCTATTCTCTGCTCTGTGAGTCTGGCTGACATGTTGACTGTGTCTAGATTTGCGCCTATAAAGGTAATAACATGACAAGGCGACAAGACAGACTTTTCGTAATTTATTGAAATGCCTAGTGTCTGACATGTGTGAAAGGTGTAGTCTTTGGCAAGGAGCAAAAGATGCTTGGTGGGGGCTGTAAGGAGCCAGTCATCTAAATAAGGAAACACCTGGAATCCTTGTAGTCTCAGATGAGAGGCGACCACTGCCATGCATTTGGTAAACACTCGGGGGGCTGTAGTGAGACCAAAGGGCAGGGCTCTGAACTGGAAATGACTGGTTCCCAGCCTGAAGTGGAGGAATCTCCTGGAGCGTCGACTCATTCTGATGTGATAGTACGCATCCTGGAGATCTATCGAGCACATCCAGTTGTCCCGCCCCAAAAGGGGTAGAATGGACTGCAGCGTGACCATCTGGAACTTTGTTTTCTTTACATACTTGTTCAAGTTGCTGAGATCCAAAATGGGTCTCCAGTCCCCTGTTTTTTTTGGAACCAAAAAGAATTTGGAGTAGATTCCGGATCCTGTTTGGTCTGCTGGAACTGGTTGAATGGCTCTTTTTGTGAGCAGCTTTGAAATTTCTAATGCTGCTTGCTCCTTTTGACTGGGTGGAACGTCTGGAAGGGATTTTTTGGATTGCTTTGGAATGAAAAGGAATGGGATTCTGTAGCCTTCGGAAATGATAGACTGTACCCACTTGTCTTGAGTTAGGGATAGCCAGGCTTCTGGGTACAGCGATAATCTTCCCCCGACTGCCTCCGAAGGTGGACAGTCGGGCAGCACCTCAGGGATGCTGAAAGGGCTTGTCGGAAAAGGATTCTCGACTGCCCTGATTCTGCGGGCCCCCTCTGCCTCTAGGACGGCGTCTACCATTATTGTTCCCCCCTCTGCCTCTAGAGGGGTATCAACTCTGTGCGTCAGGCAAATCTCCCTGAGATTGTTTGCGGAACCACATCTTTCCCCCCTGCTGGCCTTTGGGGTAAGGCCTAGAAGGAGTAGAAAAATGGACTCCAACGGCAGAGAGAGTTTTACCATCAGTCTCGCACCTAGTCAGGGTTTCCTTCACTTGAGAACCAAAGAGGGATGATCCATCAAAAGGGGAATTAGTGAAGGACGCCTTGAAAGGGTCCGCAAAGTTACATAGCCGCATCCAGGCGTGCCGACGCAAGGCTACACCTGTACCTGTCGCTCTACTTGCTCCATCCGCCGCATATGAAAGGAGGCGCATGGAGGAGTTAGTTATAGAATTAAGGATCGCCAGCTGAGAGTTCATCCTATCCTGAAAACCCGCAGCTGTTGGGTCCTTTAACATTTTGCTCACTTCCTTGAGCAAATCCCTCTGAAGATGAGTGAAATGACACAGGTAATTCAGCCAGCGCATAGTAAAGGTCGCTGACGAGAACATCCGCTTCCCGTACCTGCCCATCGACCTAGACTCCTTGTTAGGAGGATGAACAGGCACCGAAGGATCAGCTAACTCCTTCTTGGTGGCCGCAGCCACCACCATAGCATCAACAGAGACGCCTTTGGTTAAAAATTCCTTGTCCTTGGGGGCAGTGATAAATTTTGATGGTGTCCTGGGGGTGGGTTCCACTGAATCAGGAGCCCAGGCCTTCTTTGCCACCACTTGCATAAGGGGGTCAAAGGAGGGACACCCAGGAGGTGGAAGGGCGAGAGCCAAACGCCTCAAGATACACCGATTCATCCTCTGAAGGGTTGAGGGCTGGCCAATTCCCCCTCTGTTTCAAGATTTCGAGGATGTCTGCAAAGGAGACATCTTCAGAGGGGGAACGAGGGGAACCTTCAGAATCCCTTAAGGGGGAACGAGGGGAACCTTCAGAATCCCTTAAATCAGTGCCAGAGGTGACAGACTCAGGGGAGTCAATGTGCTTCCTCTTGCACTGCCTCTTCCTAGGGGACTCTCCTACCGGGTCAGGAGAGGCCTCGGAAGAGGAGGAGATCCCCACTGGGGAAACTTGAGTAGCTGGCTCTCTACGGTCGGGGATGAGAGAGTGAGCAGAAATCACCGGAGGCACCATGGAGGGAGGGGCAGAAGGAGCCGACTGTGGAGATGAACC
>NC_056751.1:321150674-321163174 GCF_019279795.1 Protopterus annectens
ACTTCTTTATCTGATGTTGTAAATCTTCATTCAATCCTTACTGTTAGGACCAGGTCCCCAGCTACTTCTAGTCCTGGGTGGCCCTAAGAAAGGATATTCCTGAGCACCATAGAACCAAAGGATGCTCTTCCCCTGGAGGACAAATCCAATTTGTAATGAGTGATAAAGGTATGTGGGCTTGCCCAGGTGGCTGCTGTACAGATACTGTCCATAGAGGCTCTGAGTGAAAGGCCACTGAGGTTGCTATCGATCTAGTTGAGTGAGCCTTTATATTGGAAGGCAAGGATATTTTGTTTTGTTGGTAGATGAAAGTAATGGCATTTCTGAGCCAAGAAGATAAGTTCATTTTAGAAACTGACTTACCCATCCTGAGTCCTGTAAATGCTACAAACAGTTGATCCGTTTTCCTAAGAGATTTTGTTCTGTCCAAGTAAAAACAAAGTTGCTTATGAACATCAAGGGTATGTAGAAGGTATTCCCCTTTATTGGAATGATGGGGAAAGAAAATGGGTAGGTCAATAGATTGGTTGATGAAAAAACTGGAAATGACCTTGGGCAAAAAGGAGGGATTAGTACACAGAGAAACTCTATTCTTGTGAAAAATCAAATACGGTCTCCTGACACTCAAGGCCTGCAACTCAGAAACTCTTCTCAATTAGGTAAGGGCTACTAGGAGTAGGGTTTTTCCAGGACAAAATTTTATATTGCATGAATTAGAAGGCTCGAAAGGAGGACTTGTTAATGACTGAAGCACCAATGTCAAGCCCCATGGCTCTGTAGGGGGCTTGACAGGAGGTTTAATACGTAATACTCCTTTCATGAAGGTTTTGCACAGTCGGTGTGACATAACTGATGAATTGTCAATTTCATTGTGAAAATTTGCAATAGCTGCTAAATGTAATGTAATCATCAATGCTGAAGCTCCAGCATGTAACAGGGTAGTGAAATATTCTAGGATCTTCTGAATCGGTATAAAGGAGGGATCCATGTTTTGTTCTTTGGCCCATATAGAGAACCTAGTCCACTTACTGAAATAAATTTTTCTGGTGGATGGTTTGTCCAAAGCCAGGAGGATCTTGTGAACAGGGGATGAAATATCAGGTAGCCTGGCAATCATCAGAAGTGGAGAAACCAAGCTGTGAGCTTGAGGCTGTGGAGATTGGGGTGAATCAATCCCCAAGGGTGAGTCAGCAGTCCTTGAGATTGATCCAGGATCCATGGGCTGTGGATCAGGTGAGGCCATAGGAAAGGAAAACAGACTTGACGGGGCCAACAAGGGGCAATGAGGATCACTTTGCTTCTCAACCTTTGAGATTTCTGTAGAAATTTTGGGATGAGGGGAAACAGGGGGAAAGTGTACAGTAGACCCGGGGGCCAATCATGCATCAGAACATCCCTCTGTGACTCATCCTGAGGGGGAATCAGGGCAAAGTAGCTTCTGCATTTGTTGTTTAGGGGTGAAGCAAGGCCTGCCCCAGCGACAGAAGATTTGAGCCACTATAATCGGGTTGAGGGACCACTCGTGAAGCATCAATATGTTCTTGCTCAGATTGCCTGCAATGAGACTGGAACTCCCGGGAATGTGCACTGCTATGACAAAACGGTTGGAAGCCATTGCCCAATGCCATATTCCCATGGCTTCCTGACACAGGGGGTAAGACCTGGTTCTGCCTTGTTTGTTGATGTACCAGACGACTGACATGTTGTCCAATTGAATTGTAATGGTCCCAGAAGGAAGGGATGTGTGGAATGCTTGCAATGCTAAGAGAACTACCCTCAATTCCAGGACATTTATGTGCAAATTGGCCTCTATGGGGGACCAAGTGCCTTTGACCATCCTTCCCTGGAAATACCCCACCCACACCCTAACAGGGAAGTGTCCGTGGTCACAGTGACCCTGGGCTAGGGAAGACAGAATAGTCGACACCAAAGATTTGTTTCTGGCTTCATCCACCATAGCATTTCTTTCTTGCAAAGATTTGTAAGGCATATCATTTGGTCAAGTGAGTGGGTTAAGAGCGACCATTGTGATAAACAAAGCCACTGTAATAGTCTCATGTGCAACCTCACCAGGGGTACTAGGGTAATGGTTGCTGACACAGAGCCCAATAGTTGTAGTACAAGGTGTGCTTGGTACAAATGTCTGTGGAAGGAGGTCTTGAATCTGGTTTCTTATTTTTAAAAGTCTTTGAGGAGGAAGGGAAGCTTGACAGGACATTGTGTTGAAGATTGCTCCAATGAATTCCAGTGTTCTTGTTGGAGACATGTTTGATTTCTCCATACTGATCATGATACCTAGGTGAAGAGCAAGGCCTTGCATGTAAGAAAGACTGAGAATGAGAAGGTTCCTGGTCGTGGTGGTGAGGAGCCAGTCGTCTATATATGGAAACACCTGGAATTCTTGTAGTCGGAGATGAGCTACTATGACTGCCATACATTTGGTAAACACTCTGGAGGCTGTCGAGAGACCAAAGGGCAGTACCCTGAACTGGTAGTGACTGGCTCCCAGCTGGAAGCAAAGAAATCTCCAGGAGCGTTTGTCCATCTTTATGTGGTAATTCACATCCTGAAGGTCTACAGAGTACATCCAGTTGTCCTTCCCCAGAAAAGGGAGAATGGACTGCACCATAACCATCCGGAATTTTTGAGGTTTGATGAATTTTAGTATGCTGAGATCCAGTATCAGTCTCCAGTCCCATCTATTTTGGCACTAAAAAGAACCTCGAGTAAAACCCAGGTCCTGTTTGGTCTGGTGAGACTGGTTGGATGACTCTTTTTCTTAGCAGCTTTTCGATTTCCAAGGCTGCAGCATTCCTCTGACCAGGTGGAACATCGGGGATTTGTTTGATGGGTCTGGAAGTGAGATTGAATGGGATATGATAGTCTCTGGATATTATTCTCTGCACCCATGAATCCGTTATTATGAGTTGCTGGGCTTGTTGGTACAGACAGAATTGTCCCGTGATGACTGCTTCCAAGCAATCGGGCCGCTGTTCAGGAGCACTAGAAGGGTCAGCCAGGGAACGAATCCCTGGCTCCCTGGTTGTGCGGACCCCTTCTGCCCCAAAAGAGTCATCTTCCAGATAAGTTTCCCCCTCTGCCCCAGGGGGAACACTCATCAGGAATGTCATGAAAAGGTCCCTGGGACTTCTTGAACCACAATTTTCTTCCCCTCTGACTTCTAGAGTAGGATCTTTGGGTGTGGAAAAATGTATGCCCATGGCAGACAAGGTCTTTCTGTCTTTCTCATTGCGTGATAGTGTCTCTCTTACTTTTGAACCAAAGAGGGAAGATTCGTCAACAGGCGCGTTGACAAAGGAAGATTTGAAAGGGTCCGCAAAGTCACACAAACGCATCCAAGCATGCCATCTCATGATGTTGCCTGATGTGGCTGCTCACACTGCCCCCTTCTGTGGTGTGAGAAATCAAGCACTTCGAGGAGTTTGAGATGAATTCTAGGGTAGCTAGCTGTGAGGCAACAGTATCGCACACCTCCTCAGGCAGTACCCCCACCAAAGAGGCAGACATTTCGGAAATTAGGTGACTTTGGAGGCGAGTAAAGTGTGCCAGGTAATTCAGCGACCGAATGGCAAAGTTTGCTGAAGCAAAGGTCTATTTGCCCAGTCTGTCCAAAGCCCGAGACTCCCTGTTCAGGGGATGAACAGTAGAACTATCTTTTGCCAGTTCCCTCTTAGTGGCTACCGCCACAACCATGGAATCTACTACTAGCTGTTTGGAACAGTTGGTTTGGTCTTCTGCTGTGTACAAAATTTTATTGGGCCTCCGGGGGACAGGTTCTATGCTGTTCTGGGCCTTCCAGGTACACTGCATGATAAGCCTAATGAGCTCATCTGCAAGTGGGGTCACCCAGGAAGTAGATGGTTGGGCATGAAAAGCCTGCAAGAACACCGATTCCTGCAAAGAAGGGTTGGAGGATTTCCAATCTCCTCACTGTTTGAGGATCTTGAGAATGTCTCCAAATGAGATGTCTTCCAAGGGAGACCATGGGGACCCTTCTCCCTCATCGTAATCAGTGTCTTCAGTGATGGATTCCTTAGGGGAATCAAGATGCTTCCTCTTGCAAAGTTTCTTCAAGGGTGGCTCCCCAGTGGGGTCTTCTGAGGAGGACTCCAGAGAAAGGGTTCCCTTCAAGGGAAGGTCTTGTAGCTCCTGTGCCTGAGATCCCAGAGTAGGGGGTTGGGACAGCTGCATGCTAGAGGGGGGTTCTGGTTCCAATGCCAATGGTGCCAACTGTGAGCCTGTAGAAGCAAGGACCCTCTCCATCACTTGAAAAGCAGGCCCACCAGAAGAAGGATGGAAGCCCAGAACTGAAAAGGACGACCTCGGAACCGGGGTCACAGCAGGTGAGGAGTTCCAAGAGGACTTGTAGCTGCTGGAGCCAGGACTGTAGATGGCACCATAGAAAAGAAATCGGCACCAAACTAGGAGTCACAGTGCCGACAGCCCAATCACTGCGCCAAAGGTATGGTAGTTCCGAAGGAGCCGTGGCACCAAGAGTTATCGGAGCCGACAGGTAAGCCTCCACTGTCGGCGCCGAGACAGAGTGCACCAGGATGGACATTGGTAACAAAATCTCTGAAACCTGGGAGGAGGTTGGAGGAGGATAAACATGTGAATATGCCAGGAAAGCTTCCGTTCCAAGAAGGAGGGAAGACCTAGTCTGGGTCGGTAAGCCTCTAGCTGCCAAAAGGTGGTCCACAACCCTTACTACATCTTGTTCCAAGAGACTCCTGCTGGATCTGATGGACACTGCCAATGGAGACTCAGGTCTTTTGATAAATGGGCTAAATTGCTGCCCCCAAAAAGGGTCATAAGATGGGAAATACCTTGTTCTGGCAAGGTGCTCAATCTCTGGGACTGCAGGTGTCATCATAGGTGGAGCCGAGTAAGACATCGGTACGGTGGCTGGGGATGGCACCAATGCTGGTACAAAAGTAGCAGCCTGTATTATGATCAAGGTCAGCACTGCGGGAGAAGGCAGAGGCGCCAGTGCTGAAGCTGTCTGCACTGATGGCTCATAAGAAGTCTGGTGTCGACTTAGTTCCAAAGAGGACGGAGATGTCGGCACCGAGTGACTCTGTTTTTCTTTATGTTTTTTAACATCCTTTGGATTAGGAGGTGGTGAGATCTCTGTCCCAGAAAGAGTCTCCAAGAAGTGTGTTTTCAACATACCCTTCAAGATGAGTTTGTTCTTGTGTTCAGCTAATGTACGGTTGCTGAAACCAGAGCAAATATCACAAGACACATTAATATGGTCAACGCCCAAACAATAAACACATCGGGCGTGACCATCTGAGTTGGGCATCTTATGCCCAGACTCATCATACTGCTTAATACCTAGTTTAGCTTTGTCAGACATCATGAAAAACACACAAAAACACTATAGTACCACAATCACAACTATAACTAACAAAAAAAAACAGCAAAGTTATAGTAAAGTAGAAGAGGATTTTATTTATTTATTTATCAAACCGCAGTGGTGGTGCTGTCGCCTCACAGTAAGACGCTGTCCGGTTCGATTCTCAGCTAGAGCGTCTTCTGTGTGGAGACATGCATGAATGGGCGTACCTTCGTTGAAGGTTGTGCGTCAGGGCTGGTAACTCGGCACGTAAAAATCAACTACCAATCATTAGCGGACCAGAGTTCCGCTGTGGCGACCCCTAACCGGGAAAAGCCGAAAGACACAACAACATTTATTTATTTTATCAAACAGAAGAAGAATAGAAGGAAAGAGTACCAACAATGGTACTAAGAAATACCACAAGTAGTAAGGAAAGGGCCTACCAAAGGTAGGGGAGAGGGACAGTACCAACGAGGGTAAGAAAAGAACTACCGAAGGCAGAGGGTAGGTTTTTGGTAAGAAAGTATATAAATTTAAAGATGAAGACAAAGGCTTAAAAAAACTGACTAGAAGGTAATTATATAGGTAAACCACAAAAAACACTACACTTAGCTTAAGAGAAAGGCTTGGCACGTCTGATGAGGAATGCAGCAAATGAGATCTGCAGAGACTATGAGAGGGGCATTGTGGGTAGGACTTAGCTGAGAGGTTTTGGCTGGCGCGAGCTTGTTAACGGCCATGTTGGTTCCGAAGACGGAACGGAAGTCCTAACAGTAAGGAATGAATAAAGATTTGCAACATCAAATGTTGTCTTCTGCTGAAACATGGTGCTGCCACATTCTGTTATTCACTTAGACATTATTCCTGGCACCCATTTTATCAGTCAAACATAAGAAAAGAATTGCTGTAGGTGAAATTAGTTGGGCTTTTCTTTTCTTTTTAAAAACAGAAGTCAAGCTACACGTCTACTCTTCCTGCCTGCCCAGTATTGTACTGCCTAAACAATCACAGGTTTCCCAGAATATTTTCATTTCAAGGTAATTAGCAAACTAAGAAAGTGAGACTAGATTTACTTAGGCTATGTTAGCCACTGAAAGAAAATTATAATGAGCAGCATTTGCTGCAGTTATTGAACTGCTTTTGTAGAGACTTCAGATGGTTCTCCACAGGTGATCACTTCTTAAAGTGTGCCATGATTAATGTAGTGTACATACATTGGACAAGGATGATCTATGCTGCTTGCAGTGCCTGGTCACTTACCCAGCTCCCTGGATTTCATTATGTGTACATTGCAGGTGCTTTGTAAAGACAATTCTGTTTTTTTTTACCTCCTCCTGTCTTTTATTCAGAAGTCACTTTTGTGCATTGTGTATTTCAAAGAGGTATAACACTGTGACTCCTTAGAAGACAGGGGACTGGATCCCTATTTTTCTTATATTTCCATTCTCAAACACCCCAGCATCTATTAGTTAATCTGACAAATAATAAAAATGTAACATGAAGCTGGCTTCAATAAGCTTTTGACATATATTTTGTTAAACACTAACTCCCTTATCCTGCAACCCAGATGTTTTGTTTCCCTGACCATGTTTGCTATTATAATATGTAAACTGCAAAAATACAGTTCAAGCATTTAGTGTGCTTGCCCCTTTAGGTTGCGTCCCCTTTCCCCAATATTATGCAACAATAGAGTTAGATATTTAATTAAGGAGGTATGGGACCACCTTCCAAAATATGATTTTAGGTTTGTACAGTGTGCTGTTTGGTGGAAAAGTTTCTCAATCCACTGTAACAAGGGACTTTACTTTCAACTGGGAAGCTAATCATCAAGTGCAGGGTTTTCTCCTCAAATTTCTGATTCAGATACAGAAAAAAGCACAGTATCTGATTCTCCCTGTGGAGGTTTCTCTTTCCCTGGGACTATTTCCAGAAATTGCTAGTGAATTCAGTGGGAGATAGTGGAAGATCTAAAACTGCCCTTTTCCTTATTAACCCAGTTCCACTGCTACTGAATGTTGTCTTCTCTCTATACTTTTCCATCTACAACTAGCTTGATACCGGACATACTAATATCGGATTACAGCCTAAAGAACTATTGACAACTTAACTCCTATCATGTCAACCAATTCACCAATATTACAAATTTTATATATTCTGTAAATATCATAAAATGTTTGTGTCTGTTCCTTATACCAGCCTCCTTCTGTAACAAGCATCCATCACCCACTTTTGCAAAAAAAAAAAAAAAAAAAATGCATATATTCTGCTTAGTGTTCAATAATCACTGACTATACCAGTACAGATGTTCATCATAGTGATCACTGCCCCAGTAACCTTAGCTATGTGGATTATATCCTGCCAAGGACATAACAACCATCCAGCTTCCAAAGCTTTATGGCACCTTATATGCACTAAAACTATTAGCAAGCTTGAGATGAGCTACCTAAATACACAGGTTTGAGTGCCAAGCCCTTCAGAGATTTCTTGCTGATGTAGAGAGTGCTCCTCTATGGGCTTTCAAAGATCGACAGTCAGCTTGTGCTGTTCCATTGCTGGACAGATAAATTCCTTTGGGGGAAAAACTTCCACATTTTTAATTTATTCTTCAAATGTACTTTCTTGTTTAGGAAAGGTGCTTTTTAGCTAGGAGTTTTTGTTTTACCAGACTGTCACAAGACTTATTGTACATTTAAGTAGGAGTGCATTTTTTCCTGTCAGATTAAAAGTAGTTGAAAACATATTTTCTGTGGAGAAACTGTGCTTATTTTACTTTTTGGGACTGGCAAAGTGTTTTGGGAAAACATGACTTTTTCTACAAGCTTGTGCTGTTTGGTTTCCCTGGGAAAGAAAATGAGACTCCATTTTCAGCTTGACAAAGGAACAAACTACCAGTCCCATGGACAGTCCTTCCAGTTCCAAAAAGAAAAAGTTAAGCAAAAAGTCTTTGCCATTACAGCAGGCTAGTAATTGCCCTAGCCGCAGGTGGGTGACTCTGCTGTGACCAAAGTTGGTTCCTCAGACCACTCATCTTTTACCTCAGATCCCTCTAGTGTAGCACCTACAGCCACTATGGATTGGGGGGAACCACATCCTCTGCAGCTGCTGGAGTCCCCACAGCAGGCAAGGCACAGCCACACTTGTTGGTCCTAGGAGAGAGAGAAGGGAAGTCTTCCCTGTTTAGTCAGAATGTTGTGCTCATCTCTGGGGAACCTGTTCCTGCTATTAACAACCCTGCTGACCTCATTTTTCCAGTCAAAAAGAAACAAAACTGAAGACGTATCTGCTCCTGCTCATTTTTTTCTGAACAAAAGTAGTTTCCTAGATCTAGCGCAGGGTGTAATTCAGGCTACTGATCCTTCTTATAAGGTTTTTTTTTTGGTTAAAATAGGGATGCCTTTTTTCCTGAAGAGATTCAAGATTCTGAATCTGGACAGGAAGATGAAGGGACAAATGCAGGCTTTTCTCCTCAGATTTCTGATTCAGGTTCACAGGAGAGCACAGTATGTCCTTTTGTAGGGATTCTCTTTCGCTGAGACCGTTTCCAGAATGAGCTAGTGAATTCAGTGGAAGAACACTGAGGTTTCTCAGTCTTTCAGAAAATACTATAAGGTGTTGCAAATGGAATTTCCAAAATCTTTACCCATTCATCCTGTGCTGTCCACAGTGGAGGCTGTGTGCGTCAGTGCCTGCAATTTTCCTGGTAGTCAACCTGCTGCCCCTAAAAATGCAGATACTGTGGATTGTATAAAGTTCCTCAGTCTTTTAAGTTTTTATACACACATCTCAACCTGACTAAGCAGCTATAGCTTTAGTTAATCCTACTGCTACTAAACAGTTGATTCCAATCCTACACTTTCTGACAAGGATGGGAAAGTAACTGATAAGTATGGGAAAAAAGTGTATGCTTGTGCAACTTTGATTTTCAAAATTTTGGATTGTCAGGCTCATATATTAAAGTTTATTCAAACTAACTGTGAAAGTATTAGGAATTTTTGTCTGCAGTTTCTTATTGTGAAGAAAAATCTGTTTTAAATAGATTAGTTTCTTCCATGTTACAAGTAACCATTCATTGTTTCAAGTGTGTGTGCAACTCTGGGATACCTTTTCCAGGACTAAAGCCAGTAGTACTGTTTTGACAAGTTTGCCTGACTGTGTTTTCAGAACTTCCCAGATGATGTGAAAAATGAGATTTTAAATTCTCCTTTGGATAGAGATTTAGTATTAATCCCTTTGATGCAAAGGTTATCAAAAAGTGGGATGAGAGGGGTAAGATGATACAGGGAATCTCACAGATTTTCAGCCCCCTTTGACAAATTGTCCAAGGGGATTCAATAACATCTCACCCAATGTGGTAAGAAACACAATACTCATTCTCAGCAAAAAGGTGGTAAACAGACTTTTAAGAACCAATGGCAAGGGGGGGGGGGTTCCAAAAAGAAGACATGAACTCCATAAACAAAATGTCAGTCCACTAAGTCAAAATGACTATTTAAGGGACCATTTTCACTTCCTCCCACTCTTGGTAGTCCCTTTTCCTGTACCAGAAAGTGTGAATTTCCATGTCTCTCTTTGGAAACAAATAGTTTGCAACAGATGGGTTCTTAAGATCATATTCTTCATGGTTACAGATGGCAGTGAGAGTAAATTCCTCCTTCCAAGGGGGTAATTCCTCAGCCATCAGACCAGACTTCTCTATTTCCCCCTGTCCTTCAACATATTATCTCACAGACTAATAGACCCAGTTCCTCCTTTCCACTTTGGGAAAGGTTTTTATTCAGAGATACTTTTGGTGCCAAACAAAAAAAATGCTTGGAGACCAGTTTTGGGTCTTCTTTCCTAAACCAATCTGTAATATTGCCCAAGTTAAAAATGCTATATTTCACAACCTGCTGCCTCTTCTTCCTCATTTTTTTCTGCTAACACTAGATTTAAAAGATACATATCATGACATCCCTGTTTATATAGATTTCAGCTGTTTGTTAAGGTTTTGTGCATCTGGATCACATTACCAATTATCTGCCTTATCTTTTGTACTAGCCACTGCACCAAGAGTGTTCACAAAGTGTCTAGCTCCAATTATAGCTCATTGCAGGCTACAGAGTATCCATGTATTTTCCATATTTAGATGACTTGCTTCTCTTTGCAGAGTATCTTTCAAAGTGTCAGGAATCTCTCACTTGAGACAGAGATCTCGAACATAAGCTAGGATTGCAAGAGAACATTCAAAGTATTTATGACTCCTTCATACAAGATTGTGTTCCTGGGGTGTCTGCTAGACACCTCATTTCAAACAGCTTTTCTTTAACAGGAAAAAATACATCTATATCTGTATCTATTTATAGGCATTTCCACTCAGACTTTAGTCTCTGCAAGGGAATATCTCAGGATTTTGGGTCTCACAGCATCTATAATTCTCAAGAGTCCCCTGGCAAGACTCCACATGAGATTACAATAGAGTCTGAAGTCTGTTTGGTTCCAGCACCAGTACCCATTATCTTTTCAAATCCCAGTCCATGGATTTGTCAAAAGAAAAATCACTTGGTGGAAATAGCAAATATCCTTAAATCCATGCCCCCTCTTCCCCGTGCCAAAGCAGTCAGTCACCACAGACACTTTGGACTATGCTTGGGACACAGTTTCAGGCTAGATAAAAGTGTGATATGTGTGTGGGGGGGCACCAAGGACAGATGCAAGCACATAGATATAAAAGGTATGCTCATTTTAATCAAGGCACACACCTCTTTGGTCACCTGGACCTCTTCAAATTGTTACAGACAATACCACAGTCAAGTGGTATATCAACTAACAAGGGTGAACCAGGTCTTACTTCCTTTGCAGACTAGCCATGTTAGTTTGTGCTACAGATTTACAGCACAATCTCGCTCTACAGACATTTTACACTCTGGCAGAGCAAAACTAAGAAGCAGACATGCTGAAAAGGACAAAGGCAAACCTTCACAAATGGAAAGTAGATCAGTTGTTCTTCCAAAGTTTGATCCATCTGTGGGGAGTTCCTCAAGCAGACCTACTTGCCTCTTCTTTGAACAATCAGCTGGCAAGATTCTGCTCCATGACTCCATGCAAGAAGGCTTGGAAGACATATGCATTTTCCTTTTCTTGGATAGGAATGATCCTGTAAGCTTTTCCACCTCTTCCACTAATATCCAGGGTACTTCTGAAGATTCAGATGGAATCCCCCAAGATCATTGTGGTGGCTGCCTTCTGGCCCAGGCAACAGTGGTTCTCTCTCCTTCTGGAAATGCCCAGGGGCATTACCACAAGATTCTTCACACATTGGAGCTACTCACACAAGAACAGGGGTGTTTGACAACCTCAACTCCAATCAACTTCATCTGACTGCCTGGATGATGAGATTTTAATTTTCTTTAGACACCTGTTTATTGAGGAAGTGCAGCAGGTACTAATGGAGGCAAGAAAGTCTGCTACTAGAAAATAAAATATCAGCAAACAGAAAAGGTTTCCTAGTTGGTGCCAACAACATAACCATCACCCATTCAGGGCTAGTGTTTCTTTGGTTTTACAATATTTGTATGAGTTACTATCCTTGGGCCTTTTTTACTCCTCCATCAAGGGTCATTTATAAGCCATTTCAGCATGTCTGCCCCATGGATCCTCCTGTTTCAATGCATTCCCATGTGAAAATGTTTTTGAAAGGGGTTTGCATAACAGACCACCAAGAAAACCAGCTGCTCTTCCTTGGGATCCCAATTTTGTGTTAGAGAAGCTAACACTTTCCCCATTTGAACCTGCTAATCTGGCTGACGTGAGGTTTTTAACTTAGAAAACTGTTTTACTGACTGCTCTGACCACTGCAAGAAGGGTATCTTGAGTTGCAAGTTTTTATGATGTGTCAGCCCTACCTCATGTTCCATAGGGACAGGGCTTCTTTGAGGACTAATCCTTCTTTTATGCCTAAAGTGATATACAAGTTTAGTTTAAACCAAACTCTCCATCGCCCCTGTTTTCTTTCTTGAACCTAAAAATGAGTGAGAAAAAATACTCCATACTTTGTATGTCCACAGACAACTTGGATACTATCTTGACAGAACAAGAATATCTTTCAGATCTTCAGATCATTTGTTCTTTTCTGTAAGAAAGGACAGCTTATGTTAAAATT